>NW_005871675.1:180655-262536 GCF_000147115.1 Myotis lucifugus | reverse complement strand
CCCCCAGACCTGCAGGGCAGCCTCTCTCCCCCCTCACCCCCAGATCTGCAGAGCAGCCTCTACCCCCTCCCCCCCCCCAGATATTCAGGGCAGCCTCTCTCACCCCCACCCCTCCCCCAAGACCTGCAGGGAGGTCTCTGTCACCCATCCACACCAGGCTGGAAGGGGTGGAGTGGGACAGGGAGGACTGGTGCTCACCAGTCAAAAGCCTCCTTATTTTATGGGAATTTGACTTTCTGGACACTTGAACCTGGCACCTTTCCCCAGGTAAGTCTGCAAGCAGGGATGTATCCTAGGCTTTGAGGTGCCAGCTGTGTGAGCAGGAGAAGGGAGTGAGGATGCTGCAGGAGGGAATGAAAGGTCTGGGGGACCCTTATTAATACTGGAGTGGACAAGGCTGATAATGGGCTCTCTCTTTATTGGCCCAACAGATCAGTCACAAGACACAAGCCGAGGCAGCTCCCATGATTTGCATCCATACTCTCCAGGCGGAGGGTTTATTAGAGAGCAGGGATGATACGGGAGCCTGTATTATCAGAGGCGGCTGAAAGGGGCTGGGAGCGAATCTCCGATTCCGTGCGCGCCTATTCATTAAGGGCGCGTAAGGTGCTTTGTCCCGGCGGTATTGGATGCTTCACGGTGAATCATTAACAACTTGAACAGCTTTATACATGTGTCTCATTGATGTGGAAAGTCTTGCAAACCCGACTTCTTTTTTTTTTTTTTCTGCAAGAATGAGCTCTGCTTTTCTGCGGATTCTGCTGGGAACCTAGTGACATTCTCAGGGATTCAAGGACCTTCGGGCCAGAGAAAGCCACTGTGGGCAGGCCCGCAGGCAGCTGGCAGTCTGCTTTAAGAGACAGCAGGATAACAGAGCTTTAGAGAAAGAACAGGAGAAGGGGGGAAGGAGGGGGTGTCACTGCATTGCCCAGGGGCGGCAGGAAGAGGGGGGGGGCGTGTTTCCAAGGTTGACCAGTAGCCCTTCTGGGAAGGGGCATGGTGATGATACACTGTCCTTGGTCAGACAGGGGCCGGGTAGGAAACGGAAGGTAACAGCCCTAAGGTGAGCAAAGGACTAAGAAGTGGGGAGAGGACGTGCGAGAGGATGGAAGAGAGAGACTCACTGTTTAGTAGCTGACAGTGAAAATAATGTGGAGGCTAAAAGCAAAGCTGCCTCAGCAGCGTTTCCGGCTGGGATGGGAGAGGCATGGGAGCAGAGATAGCAACCGATTATTCTGTTTGTGCAAGCAGGACCCTGTTGCTAGCCAGGCTCCAGCCCCACAGGGCCACTAGGGTATGAGATCTCATCCCAGGACCTGGCGCATTCCATTCCGCTAAAGCCCCCGATGACCAGAGGCAACATTTGGGGGCCATGCTTTTTGAGTTGTAACAAAGCCGAAAATTTCCCGTCATTTTGGACCTACTTTGCTGGCAAAGTTTCAATTTCTGAGTCGTTAGCAAGCCAACAAACCTCCTGGTTCATAGGTCGACACTCAACCACTGAGCCACACCGGCCGGGCTTGTTCCACTTCTTTTACTTTCAACCTTTCTGTGTCTTTGTCCCCAGCATATAGTTGGGTATTTCCTTTTGCCCGATCTGATAGCTGCCTTTTGAGCTATTTAGACCAAATGCATTTCATGTGATTTTTGATATCCAGTTTAAAATTGTCCTCTTGCTATTTGCTTTCTATGTGTTCCTTTTTTCCCTTTTTTTCTGCCCACTTTTGGAGCAATTGAATCTTTTTGGGATTCCCTGGCTCCCTTCCCCTATTGCAGTGATTCTCAACCTTCTGGCCCTTTAAATACAGTTCCTCATGTTGTGACCCAACCCTAAAATTATTTTCGTTGCTACTTCATCACTGTAATGTTGCTACTGTTATGAATCGTCATTTAAATATCTGATATGCAGGATGGTCTTAGGCGACCCCTGTGAAAGGGTCGTTCGACTGCCAAAGGGGTCGAGACCCACAGGTTGAGAACCGCTGCCCTATTGGCTTATTAGCTATAGCTCTTTTTGCTGCTGCCATAGGCATGCCTTTACATGTTACAACTCCATCCTAGATTGCTATTAGTATTTCTGTTTAAACAGTTAGTTATCAAAAGATTTAAAGTCTAAGAAAAAGATATATTTATCCATGTAGTTACCACTTCCTGCACTGGTCCTTCCTTTGCGAGGATCTATATATCCTTGCGGCATCCTTTGCCTTTTGCCTGAAAAACTATTTTTTGTGATGAATATTTCTATTTTTTTGTGTGTAAAAAGTCTTTATTTTGCCTTTAATAAAAGTCTTTATTTTATTTTTCATTTATTTTATTTATTTATTTTTTTGCTGCAAAAAGCTTTATTGTTTCATTTGGTCCAATGCATGGGAGAGGGCTTCAGGGTGGTTAAAAGAATGGCTAGTAGTTTGGGGAAGAGGTTCAGGTAAAAGCCAGACACCAGGGGACACAGAGGGGCCCCTCAAAGGCCTCTGGGCTCCACAGGCTCCTAGTCCTACTTGTGGTTGAGCCTTTCTCCAGGGGGCCGGCCAGCCTGCGCATGTGAGTCACGTGGTCACCATCTTCTTGATGAGTTTCACCTGCTCATCCAGGAAGTCACAGAGCTGGTTCTGCCGGAAGTCACAGAGCTGAGGGTCTGCTACTGCGCGGGTAGAATCCAGGGCCCGCAGCTCCGAAAGGGCCTGGTTCAGGTTCCTCTCCAAGGCCAGGGCGGCTTCCATGGTCCTGAGTTTTGCCCACTCATCTTGGGGAGGCCTCAGCACATCCTGGAAGAGAATGCGGCCGCCACGCTGGGTTTGCATCTTTAAGAGACGCTCGGCGCCCTCGCGCTTCTTCTCCGCCAACTTGCAGGAGAAGCGGCCCAGGCCCTCGAGAGCCACATCTTCAAGGTCAAAAGAGAAGCCCAGAGAGAGGTAGGTGTGGGGGGGCCGCAGAGGTAGCTTGGCCAGGCGGTTGACCGCAGCCTCCACCTCGGTGGAGTAATTCTGACGAATTTGGGAGCTCATGGTTGTTCGGCAATAAGGAGTTAAGGTAGAAAAAAAACCCAAACCTGTGTGTTGGCTGGTCCTGGAGGTGGTTCTGAAGGTGGTGACTGGATAAGACGCAGGAGAGTGAGTGGTCTGAGGCTGGAAAGAGGGGGCGTCCCTGGGTCTGTTCCGTCCAAACACTGTTGAAGCAAGAGACAGATCTGGGACCACCGAGGGCACTGCCTTGCCTTCATTTTCGAAAAAGATTTCATTATTTAAAGCCGTTTTATGTTTATAAGAGGAATGTTGTGAAAGAAGTTCCCTCCCCCCAATTTCCATATGATTAACATCTTGCATTAGTATGGTGCATTTATTGCAATAGATGAATCAATATTGGTATGGTATTATTAACACATTGTATGCGGGAAACGTATTTATACGTTTTATGTTGACTGGTAGTAAGTAGAGCGCGGGGCACGTATTAATACGTTTTTTATAGACTAGCGGTAGAATTCGGGTAACGTATAAATACGTAAACTAAAGTTATCGTAATTTTACTGAACGTTGCCATTTGCGCAAAAAATTAGCAAAAACGGCCCGCGCCACACGCCACCTGTTAGCGCGCAATAAAAACTACCTGCAAACAATGTTAACTAAGTTACATAGTTTACATCAGGACTCGCTCTTTGTGTTGTGCTCCTGTGGATTTCGACACATGCATAATGTTATATAGCCCCCCTTACAGTACCATACAGAATTGTTTCACTGTCCTAAAAGTTCTCTGTGCTTCACCTATTCACCTCTTTTATCCTCCCTGCCCCGACCCCCTGCAATCCACAGATCTTTTCACTGTCTCTAAAGTTTTTGCCCTTTTATGATGTCATATAGCTGTAAGCCTTCACTTAGCAATATGCAGTTAAGGTTCCTCCGTGTCTTTTCTTGGCTTGCTAGCTCAGGTGTTCTTCTTGCTGAATAGTATTTCATCCCTGTGTGCAGTTTGTTTATTCGTCGACTTACTGGTGGGCATCTTGTTTGCTTCAGATTTTGGGCAGTTATAAATAAACCTGCCTCGTTCTGATCACCACCCTAAATAGTACGAAACAGGTAAGCTCACAGCATCTGGAGAGCTGCGATGGGCAGCAGGTGGCTAGTCACAGGCATTCACCTTCTGCGGGAGGAGGACACTGCACACCATGCAGGGAATAGGGAGGTGGCCCTTGGGGCAGTGAGAACCATCAGAAACTGCGGGAGGCAGGTGTAGTCACGAGAAAGATGACACTTGGTTCCCTCAGAGCCTGTGCTTGACTTTGAATACTTTTGCAGGCTCTCAGGGAGGTGAAATGGATTAGGTCTCAGATGCAGTGGAGTTCAGCTGATCTGGCTGACAAGGGAGGCAGCCAGGTGAGAAGCCTTTGCCCCTGAGTGGGCGGGGGAGAGCAGGCCAGGTGGAAGCAGAGAAACTCGGGAATAGGCCTGAGGGCCCTTTGAGGTTCAAGGATGTCAAGACAGTACCTGAAGTTTTTGTTCTTACCACACAGGCTAAAGCATTCTTTCTTAAAAAACAAATTATTGATTTCAGAGAGGAAAGGGAGAGGGAGAGAAAGATAGAAACATCAATGATGAGAGAGAATCATTGATTGGCTGCCTCCTGCATGCCCCCTACTGGGGCGGCTGCTTTGAAGCCAGAGCCTTGGTGAGGCTCCTCGTGACCCACTCTTCTCCCTAGACACCCCCGGGGGCTTCCCACCACCAGGAATTGTGCCCTCGGAGAGTCTGAGCCAACTGCTCCGAGCGACGACGGAGAAGCTCACTTTGTGGAGCAGGCAGCTTAGTTTGGAGAGCGAGCCAGAAAAACAGACTTCAAAGGGAGCAAAATCAACTGTTCTCTGGGGGGGTTCTGTCCCTTCCTTTTCCTCTCTTCCACTTCTGAGAGAAATAATCTGCCAGATCCTCCAGGCTGATTCTGCAAGGCCTGGATTAGAAGGACTGTAAGAGCGGCGGTAAATTTGGACTCCACCTCCATGGGGGTGTCTGATGAATCCCTCAGGGGCAAGGCAGGAGGGGAGAGGGGAAGGCCCTCTGGCATGGCTCCTTAATCCCTTCATCCCACCAGTCTTTTTCACTGTGCCTTCCCCTCCTGCAGTCACGGTGAGATGCTGGACATAAATGAATGGGCAAACATGGTGTAAAGGAGGATATCAGGAGTCAGGGTGTGAAAGAGAAGAGTTAAAGGGGTTTCTGGACAAATTCAAAGGGATGAGATGTGTTGTTACAGCCATTCTCAACCTGTGGGTTGCAACCCCTTTGGTGGTCGAATGACCCTTTCACAGGGGTCGCCTAAGACCATCCTGCATATCAGATATTTACATTATGATTCATAACAGTAGCAACATTACAGTTATGAAGTAGCAACGAAAATAATTTTATGGTTGGGTCACAACATGAGGAACTGTATTTAAAGGGCCAGAAGGTTGAGAACCACTGTGCTAACAGGACTGAGGGTTACATGCAGAGCCGCATGCACTAAAATTCCAGTCCCTTCTGTGCAGAACTGAGCACACAGTCCTCCCCTCTGTCTCCTGGCCAACTCCCCTTCCCCCAGGGCTCAGTTGGAAGCCTCTCCTATCTCTTCTGTCTGATTAGATGCTTCTCTTTGGTGCTTGCATAGACCCATACATTTCCCTTTAGTGAATTACATTTTTTAAAATGTTTTTATTGATTTCAGAGAGGAAGGGAGAGGAGAGAGAGAAACATCAATGATGGGAGAGAATCATTGATTGGCTGCCTCCTGCACGCCCCACACTGGGACCTAGCCTGCAACCCCAGGCATGTGCCCTGACCGGGAATTGAACCCGTGACCTCTTAGCTCCTGGGTCAATCATCCACCCCTGAGCCACACCCGCCTGGGGAGTAAATTACATTTTAATGTTTTGCTCCTCTTTGTTTCTTTTCACGGGGACTGTAAGCATTACAAGGGCGTCACTTTGTCTTCTTCATGGTTGTATTCCAGCGACTAGCACAAGTAGGTGCACATTGTAGGCATTTGGTAAATATTCATTAAACGAATGAAATTTGACTTGTTCATTTTTCCCTCAAATGACTCTATGGGATGGACAGAAGACCTGTCATTTTCATCATTTGACAGGTGTGCAATGGATTTTAAAAACATTGAGATAAAACCTTGTGCAGGGTGAGCCCTGCAACTCCCTCTATCTACACCCTGAGCATTAAGAAGGGAGCGGCTTGCCCTGACCCGTTTGGCTCAGTGGATAGAGCGTCAGCCTGCAGACTGAAGGGTCCTGGGTTCGATTCTGGTCAAGGGCATGTACCTTGGTTGCGGGCACATCCCCAGTAGGAGGTGTGCAGGAGGCAGCTGATTGATGTTTCTCTCTCATCGATGTTTCTGACTCTCTATCTCTCTCCCTTCCTCTCTGTAAAAAAATCAATAAAATATATATTTATATTTTAAAAAAAGGGAGTGGCTCCCCTTACTGCGAGTCAGGAAACCAGGAATATACTCAGTTAGTGTATCCTGAGTGGCCACAACCTTCTGATTCTGAGGTTGCTTAAGTCCCACAGGACTCAGACCTTCAGGGCTTTGTTCTCATTGCACCAATTCCCAGCCCACAGGGGTGAGCCAGGGCACATGGCTAGCATGTCAGGTGTTCACAGGTGTGGAATGGCTGTCACCGGGCGTCCGCAGGGAAGACCTTGCTTGCTCTGGTGTCTCCGGTCTTGGGACAGAGGCCAGATGGAGAGGAATGGAGTGGGAGGAAATGCAAGGCTCCATGCTGGCTTTAAACAGACCGCAGGCAGTCACTGTCCCGCCAGGTGACATGCCAGAGGGGAAGGTGGTGGAGAGGACGGCGGGGGAGAGCATGTCCAGGCTCCCCCGTGGGAAGGACTCCGGGGCTGCAGGAGGAGGCGGGCGCCCGAGGGGTGGTACAGATGACAGCTCAGTCTCAGCGCCACCACACTGCCCGCTGGGCCCGGTGGGGCTCTGTGATTGGAACGGCGACCTTTGCCCCCTGGGGATGCTCAGCAAATGTCAGGCTGTAATGAGATTTCCCACTGTGTCCTGGGCTCTTGTGAAGCGTGGGCCACACACGGGAAGTCACCAGCTGGATGTCACATGGGCCTGCCACTCCGGGAAGGTGCACTGAACCTGCGATAACACAGAGAACCCTGGAGACGGTCCAGGGTCCCAGCAGAGGCGTTCGGCACTGGAGACTCCACATGGGGCTGCCCCACAGCTTCCTGAGTGCTTCGCAGGGAGCCCAGCGATGGGGGAAGGCTGGGGCTGAGAGGGAACGGAAATGCCAGGCTGCTTAGCCTCTACCTTCAGGAAAGGCTTCACTTAAATAGAATCAGAGACTAAATGCACTTCCATCAAATGTCTCTCATATCCCTTGAGGACATGACTTAAGTATTGGGGCGAGTTGGGCTACTGTCTTCCTCTCATCCACACTCTTCCTCTGCATTTCTTCCTCTCTGAGTCCTTCCGCCTCTGGGTTGGCCTTAGCCACCTGCAGAGCGGAGATAAGACACTCTGTGTGTCTGGAAATGTACAGCCTCGGCTGACCTTACTGCTGAGGGACAGTTACTTCAGGAGACCCATGATCTGAGCGGGTGAGCTCGCTGCAGGAGCTGCTCTGCTTTCCTCTGGCCGGAGCCCACTCAGCAGATGCCCCGTCCTCCTCCCAGCTCCCCTTCCTTCAGAGGCCATCACAAGGGTGATGTCAAGGCTTTAGTACGGAAAACAATTACAGTCATGCATTCATTCAAACCCCAGCCCCTGAAGGCACCCGGGTGCTCGCTCCAAATGAAAAACCGCAGAGAGAACCAGGGAGGATGCCAGGGAAGCCGAGCGACCTTTTGGCAAATGGTGGCTCAGAGGTTGGGTGCCTGGGCTCTGAAAGAGCTCCCCGAGAGCCCCTCCGTCCGGGCCCCTGTGTCGCTCCTCTGAGCAGGCCGCACTGACCAGATGGCCCTGGAAAAGTGGCTTCCGAGGAGGGAGGCAGGGACCCCACAGAACAGCCTGGTCTTCAAAGCGTGCTGCCCTCGGTGTGGGTACAACTTGTTTAAATCTGAAAAGCAAAGGCTTTGCGCTGTGTTTCTGTAATTTTGCCTGTGTGGGTGGTCACTTCCAACAGGGAAAATAATGCCATCAAATGCGTGTCCGAGTGAAACCCAAGCAGACCTTGATGAGCAAGAATCTGGTCTCTAGCTTGAGAATGTCTCCACCCAGGGTACGTCTGTTCCATATTCAAGGTCTTTCCAAAATCATATAAAGCCCCCAAAATACGAGGGTAATGCAAGGGCAAGAGTCATCTGTCACCCAGATGAGCTGGCTGACCTGAAACCATGGAATCCATAGAGCGTCTGGAATGAAGGGGCTTTCTTACTGAATGACGTCATCGGAGAAGGTTCAAACATGTGTCCTTGGGGTCGCCATGACGAACACACCGGTCTGCGAGGAAATTGATGCTAGGAATGGAAATACTGTCTGCAGGTCGCTTCTTAGGCAGACGTTATAGAGAAATGCAATATCTGCCTGAAAAAGCCTCTAAGAACATCGTAGCCCATCTTCAGGGCACTGCAGATACTATATGCAGAGACTTCCGAGGGAAAAGACAATGTAAATACCTTATAGGGACTAAGCAGATTGCAAATAAAGAAGTTACTTGCTGGTCATTGGATAAAATGCCGTAGCCAATGAGCCTTTTGCCGAGTCATTATTGAGAAAGACATTAGATTTCCAATTTACCTTTGGAAGCAGGTATGTTGGATATTCTAGTTGGGCTTCTCAGAGGCATGATTGAGAGATGCAGGCAGAAGTATCTAAAAGTTAATAGGTGATTAGCTAGGAAAATTAAGGCTGAGCCGTGATATGCTGGAGAGGAGAGGAAAGGTAGGAGGAGGGCAGGCATGTTTTCACTAAATGATCCCCAGGTGATTCTGTTATGCTCTCCGCTGCTCCCCACCTCCAATCCATGAAGAGCCACCACCAAATTATGCTAAATGCACAGGAATGTGATAAACCTAATAAGCAGGAGAGAAAAAAAAAACACAACAACTCCCTGACCAGGAGTATAGGATGAACTCAACACTAACATTTTTAAGCCAGAGAACTAAATCCTAAGTCAGGACACCAGTCCTCTGTCATCGAATTGTTACCAACAACAGGATGACATCTCAAACACAATTTTACATATAGATGAGGCCCCCCTGCCACTCCTACTATGAGCAAGCAAATAGAATCCCAGGAGGATTGTCACCCCTCCACTCTCCTCCCCTCCCCTCCCCTCCTCTCCCTTCCCTTCTCCTCCTCTTCACTCCCCTCCCCTCCCCCTACCTCCCCTCCCCTCCCCTCCCCTCCCCTCCCCTCCCCTCCCCTCCCCTCCCCTCCCCTCCCCTCCCCTCGCCTCCCCTCAAGGGCAGGCAGCCCAGCTGGTTACTCAGCTGGAACTGGAATGCAGGTTTCTCCAGCTCCTTCATGCTTATGTAATTACCACCCTGCATGCTCTTCTCAGAAACACACTGCAATGAACAAGGACAGCTCCCTCTGATCCGCCAGGACAGCGATTTTCCACCCATGTGCCTCAAGAATTTTCAAAACATGCAATACCTGACTATTTAGGTAGGGGCACTGACCTCTTTTCCCTTAGCGTGTCAAATAAAAAAGTGACAACAGCCAACACAACAATAGCCATTTGGTGTGAGTGAATGGAAAGTATACCTATTTTTTGACAGACCGGCAGGAAAATGTCATATATTTTTTGGTGTGCTGCAGAATTTCAGTAATTAGTTTATGTGCGCCATGAGATGAAAAGGGTTGGAAATCGCTGTGCTGGGATTATCTGTATTATCACCAGGAATAATAGCTATGTTATTTCCAAAGCTTTCACAAATATTACGTGGGTAAATAGGAGGATATGGGGAGCCTTGAAAATATGGATTTTCAAACAAGCATTTGGACAGGCCCTATATCAAGAAATACAGCCTTAAAATAATCACAAGGAAATGGCACAAGTATTTTTTTAATTTCTAAAGGCCAAAAAAAAAATGCAATTACCCATGATTACTTTCCTGGGACCATAATGTTAACATTTGAAGTTCCTTGGGTACTTTCCTGAGACCATTTTTATTAAATAGGATTTGTGTTCACATACGTTTTCTTATCCCGAACATTTTAGAACATTTTAAGGATTGTCAAAATATGAAATGGTACTTATATCTGAAAAATACTCTGGCAAATTTCAAGAGCCTTTAATGGATAGGCAAGAAACAAACTTTCCTGTGATTAAGCGTAAATTAATAAATTTAAGGGAATGCAATCTATATGTGTAAACTGTGTCCCCAGCTCTAACCAGTGAGAGGATGAAATGGGATTGTGTGAATGGGATGAACACAACAGTCTTTAACTACTTCCTGCTGATCCTTGGCCCAGGACCACTCTCACACCCTTCTCTTCACCCGGCTGTTTCAGGGCGACCTACCACCTATTCGTCCCTGCCAGGCACTCACCAAAAGAGGAGATGAGTAAATATCCCAGGTTTTGATCATTTTGTTGTCAAAACAAAACTTTCTGGAAAGTTTCTGCCAGCCAGAGACAATGAGTCTTGTGTGGTTACGGGCTAATTGAAATGCTCTGGTTTTGTCCATAAATTCTATACATAAATTAACAGGATGAGGTGTTTGGTGAATCATAGTCGTTAAGTAGATTTGTGGGTAGTTATCAGGGTAATTGATGGCTCAGCATCTTTCTTGTGGCTGGGGGCGCTGCTGCCTAGATTAGACTGCCTCTCAGCGCTGGGAAAGCGAGGGTGTGTGTGATTGTGCCAAGTGGCCAGAGCTTGGCTTCTGAGATGGATCTGACGGTGATGTTCACGGATTATCTAACCTTGCTGAACTTCAATTTCATCCTCAGAGAGGCAGAATCTCTTCCTGCTCCAAGTCTCCTAGGTGGGGGAGCCTGGGGTGACTTCCTTAGCCATTTGCACTTCCATATCTTGGCTATCCTATGTAATAAAAAGCCTAATATGCCAAGTGTCCAACCGTTCCTTGAACCTTTCGACCAGACCCTATGACACGCACTGACCACCGGGGAGCAGATGCTTCGACCAGTAGGTTACCTTGCTGTTGGGGTCAAGCAGATTGGGACTGGGCAAGATGGGCCGTACATGCCCTGGAGCTCTTCCACAGTCCCTCCCCAGCCTTGATCATTCACCGTTGGGATCCCTCAGCCTGGCCTGCACCCTCTTGCAATCTGGGACGGTGCTGGAGAGCTGGTTTTGGCCGATCCTCGCAGGCCAGGCTGAGGGACCCCACCGGTGCATGAATTCATGCACCAGGCCTCTAGTTATAAATAATGCTGCAGTGAACATAGGGGTGCATATATATGTTTTTCAAATAAGTGTTTCTGGGTTTCTTTTGAATATATATTCAGAAGTGGATCACTGGGTCATAAGGCACATTTTTTAAAAAATATTCTGAGGAAACACTGTTTTCCACAGTGACTGAACCCATCTGCATCCCATCAACAGTGCACAAAGGTTCCCTTTTCTCCACATCCTCGCCAGCACTTCTTGTTTGAGGATTTATTGATGGCAGCCATTCCGACAGGTGTGAGGTGATTCCTTATTGTGGCTTTAATTTGCATCCCTCTGATGATTAGTGATGTTAAGCATATTTTCATATGTCTCTTGGCCATCTGCATGTCCTTGTTGGAGAAGTGTCTATTCAGGTCCTCTGCCCATTTTTTAATTGGATTTGTTGTTTATTTTGGTGTTGAGTTGTAGGAGTTCTTTATAAATTTTGGATATTAACCCCTTCTCAGATGTATCATTGCCAAATATACTCTCCCATTTAGTAGCTTGTCTCTTTGGTTTGTTGACGGTTTCCTTTGCTGTGTAAAAACATTTTAGTTCGATATAATCCCATTTGCTTATTTTTTTTCTTTTGTTTCCTTTGCCCAAGGAGATAGACCAGAAAAAAATATTGCTATGACAAATGTCAGAGATTTTATTGCCTATGTTTTCTTCTAGGATTTTTATGGGTTTAAGTTTTACATTTAAGTTTTTAGTGCATTTTGAGTTTATTCTTGGATATGGTTTAAGAAGGTGGTCTAGCCCTGGCTGGTTTGGCTCAGTGGATAGAGCGTCGGCTTGTGGACTGAAGGGTCCCGGGTTCGATTCTGGTTGGGGGCACATGCCTGGGTTGTGGGCTCTATCCCCAGTGGGGGCGTGTGGGAGGCAGCCGATCGATGATTCTCTCTCATCATTGATATTTCTAGCTCTCTCTCCCTCTTCCTTTCTCTCTGAAATCAATAAAAATATATTTTTTTTAAAAAAGAAGGTGGTCTAATTTTATTTTTTTTGCAAGTATCTGTCCAATTTCCCCAGAATCATTTGTTGAATAGACCGACTTTCCCCCATTGTATGTTTTTGCCTCCTTTGTCAAATACTAGTTGACCATATTGGTGTGGGTTTATTTCTGGGCTCTCTCTTCTCTTCTACTGCATGTCTGTTTTTATGCCAGTGCCCTGCTGTTGTGATCTGAAAATGTAAGTTTGAACATGGTCTGGCTTATACCTGGAAAACATTGCTCTGGAAATGGGTTAATACTAGAGTTGGAGGCCATATAGGAACACAGCTGGGAGGCTGTGGTTTGGTCCAGGATGTGAACCGTTGAGGCAATGAGTGAGGATAAGATTTTAGATATACCTTGAAGATAGAGCTGGCAGAATTTGCTATGGATAGGGCATGAACTGTGAAGAAGAAGAAGAAGAAAAAAAAAGACATCAGACAACCCCAACATTTTGGCAGGGGCAGCTGGAAAGATTGTATTGCCATTTACTGAAGTTTGGAAGATAATAGAAAGAGTGCACCGGGGAGGCCAGGACTCCAGCTTGGGCACCAATAACTAGACAAGCAAGTAGAGTGAGTCGTTCAGGGGAGGGGGCCATGCTGGCAAAGTCACGGCACGTAATTGGTGTAAGTCTGTCAAGCAAGTGTTCTGTGAATGAGATGATAGTGAATGCGGAAATTCTTCAACAACGATAAATGTCAGGAATTATTTTTTTGTCTTATGGTTATGCCCCCTTTCTTATAAGAGCAGAGTGGTTTGTATAGACCAGTGGTTCTCAATCTTCTGGCCCTTTAAATACAGCTCCTCATGTTGTGACCCAACCATAAAATTATTTTCGTTGCTACTTCATAACTGTAATGTTGCTACTGTTATGAATCGTCATGTAAATATCTGATATGCAGGATGGTCTTAGGTGACCCCTGTGAAAGGGTTGTTTGACCGCCAAAGGGGTCGCGACCCACAGGTGGAGAACCGCTGGTATAGACAATAGTGTGTATCATGGTCTCTTCCAAATTCCACAAAGATCACAACGTGGTCTAAAATGCCCACACTGACCCGGCCTGCATGGCTCTGTGGTTGACAGTTGACCTGTGAACCAGAAGGTTGCAGTTCGATTCCCAGTCTGGGCACATGCCTGGATTGCCATCTGGATCCCCAGTAGGGGGCGTGCAGGAGGCAGCTGATCAATGATGTTTCTACATCCCTCTCCCTCTCCCTTCCTCTCTGAAATCAATAAAAATATGTTAAAATATAAAAATTAAAATCAATAAATTTCCCACTGGTTTTTATAAAAAAATAAAATAGATAATTCAGAAGGGACCATGCATTTTACTCTACACTAGTTAAGAAAGACTTCAACGCGTGCCTGAAGGTCAAAAGTCAGAGCCCTGGGCTTATTCATAAAAATGAGCACCTCATTCACACCCCAGGGGAGAGTCACACTTTCCTATCTGTGGTGGAGCCACTAAGAAAAATCTGGAAAGTTTCAGTAGAACTGGTTTACGCTTTGGCCCTTAGTCATTACTGAAATTGCCTTATCCTTTAACAGAACAGAAATCATTTATTGTCAGTGTTTGGTGTCCATGTTGGTTCAAGTTTCTTGTTTTATTCCCGAGTTACATTTCTATACTACTGTACAAGGAGCAATGAATTAGAAGTCGGAAAACTTAGGTATGCGTCCTGGTTCTGTGTGACCTTTTAGTGCCAGCAGTCTGTATCAGGTAAAATTTGGTGTACCTATCCCTTAGTGCAGTGGTTCTCAACCTTCCTAATGCCACGACCCTTTAATACAGTTCCTCATGTTGTGGTGACCCCCAATTTCATTGTGACAAATTGAACATAATTAAAGCATAGTGATTAATCACAAAAACAATATGTAATTATATATGTGTTTTCCAATGGTCTTAGGCAACACCTGTAAAAGGGTCGTTAGACCCCCAAAGGGTCGCGACCCACAGGTTGAGAACCATTGCCTTCATGGTTTTGCAAGAATTAAATAGTGAAATACATGCATAGAACCCTCATAAAAACAAAAGTTGTTCTAATTATTTTTCTCCCCTTCTTCCTTGTTCCTCTCTCTCCTGCTCAAGTAAAATCCTGCGCTAGGTAAATAAAAGAGAGAGTGGTCAATTAACTGAATTTAAAAAAAAATCAATGAATGGCATTTTCTGAAAAATCTCCGTTTCACTTAAAGAGCAATTCCAAAAGAACAAACAAACCTGGCATTATGGCAAAAACAAATCCAAAATAAGACAGAGGGAAAGCGCTAGAAATAAAAGAAAGTTCTAGCTCTGGGCAGCGCGACCGAAGAGGCCTTTTCTACATGGTCACTAGGATCAGGCTCAGCATTGTCATTGCCCTTTAAATAAGGCATTTAAAGATACATTTGGGGTCGTTTCGGTTTTGCCTGGAGATCTGGAAAATGAAAGGGGCACATATAGTCTATCATTGCAGATAAATGGCAGTTGGGAATTCTAAACACCAGGACCGGTCCAGGTCTGGCATGGAGCAAGGGAAGACATATGTCATGCATCTCTCCTCGGGGGCTGCTGGCTGAGGCAGACACAGCCAATCCCCCACAGCCGGAGGCTGACAGCTCTTTGTCCTTGAGCACTGTGTAATTAAAGAGTTCCTCAGTGTCCTCTCCCTGGCTGGCCCTGGGCTCTCCTAGATCCTGGCACGCCACCTGAAGTGCCAGTGACAGGACAGTAGGGGCAAGAGGTGTCATTGAACTGCAGCCAGGAGAAAAATGCTGCTTTTCCTTAGCGAGGACTCACTAAAGCAGAGGACAAGGATCTATCCAACCAATAGAGGGCGCTCATCCCTTATCTCTGGTCGGCCATTGGGAGGAAGTTTATTCTAAAACATCTAATTTCATTTTCCCTCTGAAAAAAATAAAATATCTGAAAGGCAGCTCTTTTTATCCCTGTCTAGAAAATTGAAGATTTTTTTGATTTGGGGGAAATATAAGACTGATTTCATTGTATTTTTAATCATTTTTCCCCCGAATTTAACTATTTTTGAACTCCTTATCTGTTATTTAATCAGCATTCCAGTAACTGATTTTTAAGGTCAACATTCACTTTTATGTATTTCCATTCAACTGGGTTGTCCAGGTGACATGAGATACTTTATTTCTTTTAGCTTTCTTTCTTTTTTTTTTTTTGGCCAAGAGTCAATGAACTTGAACTTCAAAAGGTCTTATTCAGAATTGTTTAAAAGTACAAAGTCTAATAATAAGAAGAAAAAGAGACCTGGCTAAAACCATACTTGCAGGATTAATAGAAGGAATAATTAGCTTTGTCACCAAGCTGCTTATTACCATATCAACACTAGGGTGATGAAAGTGTATAAGTGCATTATCTGAGTGCTACACGCAATCTTGGGGAATATATTTCTAAAGAACCAGCATGGAGGTGGGTGTACAGAGCAATTTCCCCAGTCCAAGTTCTGTGGGTCTAGAACAACATCTTAAGAAAAAAAAAATAATTTCCTTTCCTGCTGCCCTTGAGCGACAACGCTGATGAAAAATAAAGTCATAGATAATTCTGGCTGACAATGGAAGCCTCCTCTACCCACCTTGCCGGTTATTAACAGGTGTCAATCACAGGTGCAAATCTAATCAAATATCAATGTAATTCCCTGGGAAATGATAGGTCTGATATCATCTATGAAGGATCAGCCCTTCCCCACACACAAAAAAAGCAGAAATGAAAACGAAAGCCTTCTCTGGCCCTGTGTGATGGTGGCCCTGTCTGCCTAGGAAAGAAAAGCCACCTACCTGCGTTCATTGGTTCATTGTTTCCCTGGGCAGGTGGTGCTGCCTGAGTTTAAAGGGAGCTCCGGATGGACAGAGGGGATGAAAGCACCATCCCAGTGAAACACTTCCCTCCCGGGTGTGAAATGGGCACTGGCTGGGTCAGGGGACTGTTGGAACCAATGGGATGAATGAGAGTGGCATCCCAGGAAGGAAGCCTCACACTGGAAACCGGCCAGGTGACCTCTTGGAGGTGGGGGCACAGAGTATCATCTTGGAAAGCCTCTCTCCCCCGCAACCATAAGCAAATAAAAGGAGCCGTATTTGCTCAGGGACACTGAGTTTTCCTCTAAATCACAGTGAAGGCACACATGGAGCTAGAGTAGGCAGAGAAACCAGCTACAGTGCCAGCAGGTGAATGATTTGAACTTTACTATTATATTGTAAATGGCACAAGAATATTCGGCTGGGGTATAGCATTTTTGTGCTTTTTTCCCGCTCAATCAAATTGAATTAAATATATTATCCAGCCCTGACTGGTTTGGCTCAGTGGATAGAGCGTCGGCCTGTGGACTGAAGGGTCCCAGGTTTGATTCCAGTCAAGGGCATGTACCTTGGTTGCGGGCACATCCCTAGTGAGGGGTGTGCAGGGGGCAGCTGGTTGATGTTTCTCTCTCATCGATGTTTCTAACTCTCTATCGCTCTCCCTTCCTCTCTGTAAAAAAAAAAAAAATCAATAAAATATATAGAAAAAAAAATAAAAAAATAAATATATTATCCAAAACAAAGGTCAACATTAGCCATTTCTAAGCCAGTAAAGATCAGACTGGCTTAGAGGATGAACATAATATTCCTAACCTTTGACCCAGAGACCAAATCATCTTGGCTGGTCCCATTTACTTAGTTCCTTACTTTGGGGCTGTCTTAAACACGTTTGCATACGACCTCAGTTTTTCCTGCCAACAGTCACATGGTAGATACTATGATTCCCACGTCACAGAGGAGAAGACTGAGGACTAGAATGGTTAAATAAACTGCCCCAAAGCATGGAGTTAACAAGTGGCAAGCGTCAAGGTTCCACACCGGTATGACTCGGGAGTCCATGACTTAACCGCTGCACCAGGCTCCTCCCAAATGCCTGTGTTCCACACCACCTCTGCCCTTCGTACTTAGCGTCCCTGGTACCCAAGTTCATAAAGGAAATACCGTTACGCAGCTTGTTTCCCACCTGGCTCTTGTTAGGTGACAAGTGGCAGGGAAGAAAAATCAATCTTATAGATGATCAGAGCTGGAAGCTACGACCTTTGAGCTTAAAGGTCACCATCACATTTAATTGATGAAGAGAAATCTGAGCCCCAGAATGGAGGCGACGTGGGTTGCTCCGGGTCATGTATAAACCTGTAGCTGAGCTGGAGGTAAGAGTCGGACCTCTCTGACTTTTAGGCCAATAATTTTCTCAGAACACTACACTTCCTTCACTAATATGACAACCCAGTTTATGGTCCCAAAATAAATGCAGGAACAACCCCCCTCCATCCCCCCACAACCAGGGCCTGTCACTTCTGCTACAAACTCAAAACCTCAGTGACCTAACGATGCACAGAGCTCATGCTGAGGGCATATCAGGCTGAGGCAAGACACAGGAGGTCATGTTTGTTTCTGTACCTGAAGAATGTAAGGTTTCCTTGGTATCGCATTTGCTTATTAGTATTCAAACCTAGTGACATAATATTCACGATTAAGAATGCCCATCATCCTAAGGTTTCAGCTCTGTAGAAACGAGATGATACTGGTACATACTCCAGATGCAAAAGTTGCCTTTTTTATTCCATCCCTGACGGTTGGCTTTACGTTGTCTTAATGGACTAGAACAAGGTTTTTCAGCTTTAGCATCATTGACTTTTTGGATTGAATAAATCCTTAGAGTAGTGGTTCTCAACCTTCCTAATGCCGCGACCGTTTAATACAGTTCCTCATGTTGTGGTGACCCCCAACCATAAAATTATTTTTGTTGCTACTTCATAACTGTAATTTTGCTACTGTTATGAATCGTAATGTAAATATCTGATATGCAGGATGTATTTTCATTGTTACAAATTGAACATAATTAAAGCATAGTGATTAATCACAAAACAATATGTAATTATAGATGTGTTTTCCGATGGTCTTAGGCGACCCCTGTGAAAGGGTCGTTCGATTCCCAAAGGGGTCGCGCCCCACAGGTTGAGAACCGCTGGACTAGAACAAGGTTTTTCAGCTTTAACATCATTGACTTTTTGGATTGAATAACTCCTTAGAGGTATGGGTTATCGTGTGAATTTTAGGATGATTAGCCGCCCTGGCCTCTACTCACTAGACGCCAGTAGCACCCGCCACCCACCAGGGCCCTGTCAATCAAAACTGTATCGAAACATTTCCAAAGGGTCCATGGAGAGTAAAACTGACCTTAGCTGAAAACTGCTGAGCTAGAGGATTCCTGTTAAGTCACATGTATTCTACTTGCTTTCTGTTTCCGCCTCACTTTCCTTAGTTATCAAATATGAGGGTTGGATGACATTGATTCCAAATTACCTTCCCACTCTCAAATACCACTCCCCCTCCCCATTGCTGGGTCGAATTTGCCGGCCCTCAGCAGTGCTTCCTGGTGGGGCAAACTCATGGGCGTGTCTGGAGCGGTGCCCAAGAGGTCTGTTTACCAGATACACTAAACACAAAACACTCTTTGGGAACTAAGAGTTGACTGGCGAACACAGAAGGGAAATTTCGTGAGCTCCAGAGACGAGTTAACCCAGGCAAGGGCAGGAGCGGCAGCCAGGAGGTCAGGGAAAGGAGCAGGCGAGTCATAGGCTGATCACACAGCAGTCCGCCCAGGTGTGAGTCTTCGTGAGGCCTCACGGCTGGCGAAGGCCAACGACAGTAAAAGCACCCGGCATCCCGCCTACAGAGACACGCAAGCCAGAAACACTTGGTGAAATATACCCTCCTCCCACCGGTGCGAGCGATAGGATAGGTTTCGCTGTGTATTAAACAGATATTCTTGATCTATAGCTTGCAGAGTGCTCTCTTTGATAACATGGGAGATATGCAGGTTAATTAAACATGGTCTTTATCTCAAAGGGACTTACAATCTAGCAAAGGCAATATACTTGTGTTCCGTTTATAGAAGAGAGCAATAGTGGCCTGAGAAGGGCTGAGGGAGGCTTGTGGGGGGGGGCTCCATATGGAAGAGGGGGCACATGTGTGAAGCGCCCTCGATGCCTCACACCGATGTCTCCACTGTATCCCAGTGGGACGCTCCGATGCAGAACATTCACACGCTGGCCAGCGGCTACCACGGCGTTCGTTTCATTATGAATTCTTAGACTAACAATCTGACGACAGCCCACCACCTGAATGTGTAGCCATGAAATGTGTTTAATTCAGTGTGTTTCATTCCATAACTTTGTAATGTACAGCCACCTCGAAGAATAACAACTTTCTAAGGTTAAACCCTGCAAACAGAGTTGCATAATAATTCGCAGAAAAACGTACCTCTTGGCTCACATTGAAAATATTTTTTTGACACTGACTGGCAAATGTAGGGCAGCTTTTTCTCCGAAATTAAAAGGAAAAAAAAGTTTTTCTGGAGTCTTACTTCTTTGCGAATACACTTCTGTCTTGATCGGAAATGTACCCTACGCTGCCATAAACAAGAATAATCTAGCTGCTGGGCTTTTGTGCATCCTGAACCTTCCCTTTAACAGTCTTGATGAGCAAGCAGTGTGTGCTGCATACCAATAGCCACTCCACGCCCGAGAAAGAGGCAGGCAGCCCGCCCCACGCCATCTGTGGGCTCGGTGAGATTTGTGGCATGTCTCCCCAAGCCGAGGCAAGCCTCCCTCTGTCTCGCGTACGATGAGAATCAGAATAAAAAATAAATTAGGACAAGTAGGCAAACATTAAAATGAGTTGTTACAGAACATTTTGTGTAGATTCCAATCTCCAATGTCAAGAGAGCATCATTCTGCTGTAACGGCATTTTTTTTTTCCTTTCTTGAAAGCACTTCCTGGCAGTCGGTCATAAATAAGCGACTAGCGAAGGAAATGATAAGATGAAAATGGAAACCGAGTCACCAAGGATCTTTATTATCCTCTAGACAGAGCGCCGGTGACTAGGAAGAGGGAAGGGGAAGGATCACAATGAAGGGAAGTTCCCGTATCGGACTGCTGTCTTGCCCATGTCACGGAAAGTCTGGCTCTGCGGGGCTGACAGGCTGTCTGTATGAATGCGTTAGGGCCAGGAATGTTTATTTGCGATGAGACGTCCCTTTTTGCAGCCTGTGTCAGGAGTTCCTGGAGCCCTGACAAAGACAGCGACAGCAACGGCTCCGTAAATCAGTGGAGGGCATTTGGTCCGTTTGAAAAGCATCCTCTCGGGTTTGTCCAGGAATTTTTTTTTTTTAAATACAGAGAGGAAGAGTGAGGGACAGAGAGCCAGAAACATCGATGAGAGAGAAACATCGATGAGAGAGAAACATCGATCAGCTGCCTCCTGCATACCCCCTACTGGGGATGTTGCCTGCAACCAAGGTACATGCCCTTGACTGGAATCGAACCCGGGACCCTTGAGTCCGCAGGCTGACGCTCTATCCACTGAGCCAAACCGGTCAGGGCTGTCCAGGAATTTTTAAAGGGCTTTCTTCCTCCCTTTTATCAGAGAGCAGCAGCTTTCAATGCACGTGGATCCCTGCTAGGAGACATGCAAGCACAAGTCTTCGATCCTTGTGAGCGCTGGTTACTGATTTACCTGTGGGCACCTTGGCATTGCTGTCGAAACAGAGAGCCGTTTGCATCCTACTGGCATTCCAAAGTGGTCACAGTTCTGCCAGGGGGCAGGTGGGCAAGCTTCCTCTTGATGGAGAAAAGAAGGCTGGCCTGAAGCCAGCGAGTGTTCTCCATCTTTTATTTTTTTTAAATATATTTTATTGATTTTTTTACACAGAGGAAGGGAGAGGGATAGAGAGTTAGAAACATCGATGAGAGAAACATCGATCAGCTGCTTCCTGCACACCACCTACTGGGGATGTGCCCACAACCAAGGTACATGCCCTTGATCGGAATCGAACCTGGGACCCTTCAGTCCACAGGCCAATGCTCTATCCACTGAGCCAAACCAGTTAGGGCAAGTGTTCTCCATCTTGATCCAGGTACCATTCATCCAGAGGCTCTGGCCTTGTCTCCCGCCATTTCCAAAGGAAGATGCCTAAGACTCACATATTACCAGGGAGCTGATGACCTACTGTGTTTTCTCCTTGGGGCTATCCATGGAGAGCCCATCTCTTCCCCTAGTGCCGTGGGTGGTCTGTGGTCTCTTTCGTGGTGAGCGAGGTGAAGGGAGGCTCGGGGGCAACAGAGGGCAAGGATGACGGATCTGGAAGGCACGGAGCGCTTCCGAAGCAGTGTCACGCATTTGTATTTATGTTTTTGTCGTGCATATTTACTTGATATTTTTGTTGCCTCCTTCCCCATCCCAAGCAGCTGACTTTGACATGTGCCCCATTGTCTGATTTCGGAGATGTCATTTGTGCTTACAGTAGGCTTTGCGGGTTGCTATTTGAAGTCTCATTAGTTGCTTCCGCATCCTGGCTTTATCATCATCTTGTTTGCCATCTGGAGGGAGCACATTTCTGTAAGCACTGCAGCCCCATCCCCACGATTATGCCGCTCCCTACACTGCTGGGGGGGTGGGGGGGGGGGTTCGTTACTTCTTTAGAAAACTAGGATGTGATGTGCATAAGAGCTTTCGCTCTGATGGGACCGTCTAAGCCTTAGATGCTTTGAGGCTATTTCCAGTGGTCCTCATCCTTTCCTGCAGAAAGCCTGTGTCTGGATCTGCATGGCATTCTACGGGCAGGGCCAGAGTTCTCGGGGTGGGCGCAAAGCTTGCTTCTAGAAACCGGATGAGCACATGTGGCAGTAATGCCCAACTGCACCATCCACAGAACTGCTTTTTCTCCAGTGATCTCTTCTTGTCTAAAGTACTTTGGTAAAAATCATTGTTATATTGGTTTAAGAGTGTGTGTGTGGCCCTGACCGGTTTGGCTCAGTGGAAAGAGCATTGGCCTGTGGACTGAAGGGTCCTAGGTTCGATTCCGGTCACTGGCATGTACCTTGGTTGTGGGCACATCCCCAGTAGGGAGTGTGCAGGAGGCAACTGATGGATGTTTCTCTCTCATCGATGTTTCTAACTCTCTATCCCTCTCCCTTCCTCTCTGTAAAAAATCTATAAAATATATTTTAAAAAAATTTAAAAATGTGTGTGTATATATATATATATATATATAAAATGCTATTTAGCAATTAGAAATTGGGACAACTGTTAGAATGGGAATGAAGAAATAAAAACATTAAAAATAGTTCAGTAGGCCCTAACTGCTTTGGCTCAGTGTCAGTGGATAGAGCGTCGGCCTGCAGACAGAAGGGTCCCAGGTTCGATTCCGGTCAAGGGCATGTACCTTGGTTGCAGGCACATCCCCAGTAGGAGGTGTGCAGGAGGCAGCTGATCGATGTTTCTCTCCCATCGATGTTTCTAGCTCTCTATCCCTCTCTTCCTCTCTGTAAAAAATCAATAAAATATAATTTAAAAAATAATAGTTTAGTAGGCCAGACCCACAGGGGAGCTAGATAAAATATTATGTTATTTAAAAATCCTACTTTTTCTCTAAAATTATTTATTTTCTATTGATGGCCCAATATTCCAGTTGTCCTGGAAAAGAAACAAAACAACAGCAGAAAAACCTTCAAATCCTCTGTGGTTCTTTCTTCTTTTGGGTCTACAAAATTACATCTGTCATCAAGTCTTAGTATGTCTTGGCGTTCATATGCTTCCCAATTTAGACCAGTTTCTGAATTTTGACAGCCATCTCTTAGGAGATCTCTTTACCTTTGGTTTCTGTTCACTTCAATCCATCTGCGTCCTGACAGTCAACGATATCTCTGACATGCATGTATCATGGACGATTATATGTATTCTTACAATTTTTACATTTCCTGCACTCAGAAATCCCTTCTGTGTACTATTCAATTTAATAAATCTTATTTACACTCCCAGACCTCTTCAATAAAGCCCTCAAAAACTACACGTAATCTGAATAAAACTCTTTCTGCCTTGAATGTTGTGCTTCTAGTCAGCACCACAGTTACATAATGTTTTTATTATTATTTAAGATATGTATTTTCCCTATATTTTACCTCCAGGTATTTTTTTAAATTATCATTTCACCAAGCAGCAAGTTGATTAACACACATGTAGTAGGTGGACATCAAACCTTTGATTGTTTTTCCAGGAATGCCTCTAAACCATACTGTTTAAGTATATATAGAACATTCTTAATGTGCCTAATAACCATAATTTGTTCAAAATTGTTTTTAGACAATTAATATTTGGCTTTATATTGCATCTCAGGTTAGCTGGCATTGATGGTTGAATTCTGACTGAGAGTAACCTTTATAGAGAAATTATGCCCACAGTTCCTGATTTGATTTGGGCTTTTAATATTTTTTTTGCCTATAGCTTGGTTGTGAACCATGATCCATTTAATTAAAATCCACTTTTACATAAAAGGAATTCAACAATCTAAAGAAAAGTGAAATGCCACATTCTTCCACCCTCTCCCTTGAGCTCTGATTTCTTCTTGAAACATTTGATAAAGGCATTTATGGGTGCTTTTCACTAGAAATAAAATTTAGCACCAGCTGAGTCAGAATCAAGATTAGTTCAGATTTTGGACATATTTTAATTTAAATGATTTTTTTTATCTTAGCAGAACTAGAAGTGCATGTTTGAATTACCGTCTGCATCTAGAGCAGTGGTTCTCAACCTTCCTAATGTCGAGACCCTTTAATAGAGTTCCTCATGTTGTGGTGACCCCCAACCATAAAATTATTTTCATTGCTACTTCATAACTGTAATTTTGCTACTGTTACGTAATGTAACAATATCTGATATGCAGGATGTATTTTCATTGTTACAAGTTGAACATAATTAAAGCATAGTGATTAATCACAAAAACAATATGTAATTATATATGTGTTTTCCGATGGTCTTAGGCAACCCCTGTGAAAGGGTCGTTCGACCCCCAAAGGGATCTCGACCCACAGGTTGAGAACCGCTGATCTAGAGTGTATACTATCTAAAGCATAGAGAGACAGAATACCAAACAAACTATGACCAAATGGATAAATGCCCAAGAAACTGCAAAGTGTTGCTAAAGAACTTGTTTTATGAAAATGTCCTATTGCCAGGATCCTGTAAGGTTAGGGTAAGTTTACATTAAGTATCAACGCATTTGGAGGCTTAAGTGAACCAGACCATGAGCTCCTTGAGGTTTGTGGCTCTCAGGCTGCCCTGGCTCTGGGTCTAGCAAAGGAAAAGGGAAGGAATGGAGGATGTTTTTCAGCACCTTGGACAGCCCCCGCGGCCTGCCTGCCATTACAAAAGCTTCATCCACAGATTGCTAATTTCCCTTCTCTCTCCCTCAAGAGCATTGTGCCTTCTGGCAAGAGACTGTGTGTTGCTTTCATCCGCAGGATCTCACCTGTGGACATGGGAAGCTGTCCGATGGGCTCCTGCTTTTGGCCCCACTGGGCTGTGACTGATCCGGAGACAGAGCGGCACAAGTTGCTAATTGTCTCAGCCTGTAACTCTTGAATGGTGTAAACGATTCCAAGGGAAGGAAAACAGCTATTATATCTCTTTCTTGGAAAAAAAACCCCCACAAAACCTTGCACTGCAAAAGGCTCATTAGCATCATTAGTGTTCCATTAACCTCCAGCTAGACAAATACGCTGGAGGTGATTTTATAACAGGGGGAAAGAGAAACATTTTTTAAAAATAATCCCGGCCTAGGTAACATTTTCCAGTTATCTCGAGTGAACATTTGGACAGACACCAGCAACAGTGCTTTCGTTAATGCCAGCCTGGTGCTGGAGTGTAGCCAGAGCCCTGGCTGTTTCGAAGGGCTGTAAGTAATAGAAAGCGAGGAGATTCATTGATTGGGACAAAATGTAATTCATTTGAACACAACAACACCTGAAACCTTGCAAAGGAACACTGTGTGATACAATACAAGCTTGAAAAATTATGTTGCATTGTATGAACGAAAGGCCTTTTCACCTGAAATTTTTTTTTCTCTGTCACATTTTGGTTTATTTGAAACCACACCTCCCCACCTGGCTCTCCCTTTTTTGATCTCCACTCTAACAAAAGACTGCTGCAAATTTAGAAGTTGAGTGTGAAGTATTGTTAAAGCTATTAGACTTTAAGGTTTACTGGTATACAGAGGTCAAGTTTTTAGTTAGAGACACATCTTAGATTTTGTTTTTAACTCAACCTTGAAATATAGTGTGGATTTTGGTGACTCTGTTTTTCCTTAAATAAAAAGAGAACACTTGCCCTAACCGGTTTGGCTCAGTGGATAGAGTGTCAGCCTGCGGACTGAAAGGTCCCAGGTTTGATTCTTGTCAAGGGCATGTACCTTGCTTGCGGGCACATCTCTGTAGGGGGTGTGCAGGAGGCAGCTGATCGATATTTCCCTCTCATCGATGTTTCTGACTCTCTATCCTTCTCCCTTCCTCTCTGTAAAAAAATCAATAAAATATAGATTTTTTAAAAAGAGAACACCTTAAGTTTTTAGCACTCTGTGTGAAAAATAATAGATGCATAAAGTTTGATCAAAGTGGAATAAGTAATAAAATTATGATTTCAATGATCTAATATAAGCCTAATTAAATACTTGCTAAAATGTCTGCCTCAAAATAGGAATTCCTAGAACACCATCAGATTAAAGTAATACTGTTGTTTAATATTAATTTTAGATATAGCAATGGTTTACATTGTAGCCTTGTTTTGTACCTAAGTATGAGTAGTTTATGACAACAATTAAGGCACCTTCCCAGGGACATGTTCCCCAGTAGCCACTGATCATTCTCTCTTCTACTCCCCAGAGAGGAGATGTTTATTCTGTTGACTGCTTGATAAGGTACTTAGGGATTCCATCCAGTTCTACAGCCCATGGGTCATAAACCTACCTCATTTAAGGAGATTCCATCTGTGCACACACAGCCTTGAATAGTCAAAATCAAAGTTGACTTAGTCATAGAACATGTATCTCTTAACGTAGTGCACATTTAAAAGTCTTTCTCATGCTCCAAACAATGCTCTTAGCTTTGATAGAGTGGTGTAGCCTTTTTTAAATTATAATGTAAGGCCACCACATCTGTACTTACAAGTTAAATATTTATTATTCATATGCCAGATACATTTTCTCTCCTCCCTTGGATCTGGGAAGTAAATTTTGAACCTGTCTGTATCTTAGGAGACTCTGAGTAAGGTCTCATCCAAAAATAGATAAACTTTCTGATTTCTCCTTTGAAGCTATTGGGTCCTTCCTTTCCCCACACAAGTGTCACTTATTTACTTCTTCCCTAAAAAATATGTACTAATTATTAGGTATATGAATGACACTGATTATCTAAATACTTTGAGTTTTCCCTAATTCCTTTCCATAACCTAATTCTGAGACAATATCCCTCATTCTCTTTGCCATCTTTTTTTAAAAATATATATTTTATTGATTTTTTACAGAGATGAAGGGAGAGGGATAGAAAGCTAGAAACATTGATGAGAGAGAAGCATCAACCAGCTGCCTCCAGCACGCCCCCCACTGGGGATGTGCCTGCAACCTAGGTACATGCCCTTGACCGGAATCGAACCCGGGACCCTTCAGTCCCCAGGCCGACGCTCTATCCAGTGAGCCAAACTGGCTAGGGCTCTCTTTGCCATCTTAAGATCCAGAAGTCTTTCATCTATTCTGTTTCCTCTGGACAGAAACATGTGCAGTGTCAAGAAGCATTTACATAAACATCATCGTAACCTCAGTGCGTGGGGCCACAGGGCTGTTTTATTGGAGTGTGTGCCTAGAAAACCTCTTACTCATTAAACAAGGAAATGCATACGGCTCATTCTATATCGATTCAGTGGGATACCGTCTGGCACCAGTAGAACCGCGAGGTGAACAGTGTGCCAGTGTTGAACCTTGAAACAACCCTGTAGATTTCCAGTAGTTAATGACACAATTTCCCCTGGGGAATAATGCATCATATAATGCATTATATGATGGAATACTTTGGTATCTCTGCATACAGAATTGAGATTTGTACTAAATACCAGAAACCAGATGAAGAAATATTTGCCCAAACCAGCATCACTAAGGTAAAAACTTGAATGTTATCTCCCAGCACTCTCTTTATGTTCATGTTTTCATAAAGTTTTCTTCCCAAACTCAAACATCTGCTAGATGCATGCTTCAAGACCCTGCTGTTGCTAACTCATTTCCAGAATCTCAAGAGAACCTTAAGGCAGGTGTTGGATGTGTAAGTGTATAGTTCATTCCAGACATTGATTCCCTAATAAGCTGTCTTTTGGTACTCTCTTGCTCTCTCCTGCTATTTGAGTAAACAAGAAATCAGCCTTAGTTCTGGTGATTTGAGCATTCATCCAGACTCTTGCTTTACGATGGAAGCAGAAGAACATTGACTACTCACAAGATGAACAGCTCAGAAAAGGCTTCTGAGAAACTTGCATTTGTAGAAGCAGCAACCATGCCATGTGGCTAACCAATGGGAGTGGTTTGCAAAGGGACCGGAAAGGTGGCCTTGGACTCTTTGGGGGAGTTATCATGGCTTGTAGAGTTGAAAATGATATCTGCACATTTGCCTCAGTTGTGTGCATTTTTATTCTGGAGTTCTCAGCATCCGAAACCTTGTCTGGTAAATTTGGCCTGTAACCAAACCGACTTTAGCCAAATGCATCCATTGTTGTCTGGACGTTTTGCGCTAAATGCTTCCCCATGACCTGCCTTCTTGACGGAAAGAAGTATTGCTACTCTGTTTAAAGAAACTGTGATCTGAAAGCCTGAAAGGCAAAACAATTAGCAGCTCTCCTCACTCCCAGGACAGGCAGGTAATTATAGCTACACCTGTATCTGTTCAGAAACAGTCTCAGGCCCAGAAAGGTAGAATAATGTTATCAAAATAATGCAAATATTTAGACACACCAAGGCTCCTGATTTTTACTAGCAGAAATGAAGACCACATGGTCAGGCAGGTACTGGATTCATCTACCCTTATTCTTGACTTGGATTAAATTTTGTTTCCTGTAAGAGAAAAATTAGTATGTATTTGTATCCCTGTTTGTTTTTTTTAAGTGAATTAAATTGACTGGAGTTAATGCAGAGATGATGTTTGCGATATTAATCCTTGTTTTACCACCACATTCAAGAACGTAAATGCCTGGCCCAGTCAGTGTGGCTCAGTGTTTGAGTGTTAACCTATGAACCAAGATGAATCAGGAGGTCACGGTTTAATTCCCAGTCAGGGTCCGTGGCAGGATTGCAGGCTCGATCCCCAGTGTGGGACATGCAGGAAGCAGCCAATCAATGATTTTCTCTCATCATTGATGTTTCTATCTCTCCCCCTCCCTACCTCTCTGAAATCAATAAGAATATTATTTTTTGTTTCTCCTTATCCTATGGTGTTATGGCCCCAGGGACCTCTCCTTTTCACGATTATCACAATTCACTTATAATTTTAGATTTTGTTAAAGAGAAAAATTACACCAAATGCTTATTTAAAAAAAGGAAGGAAGACTTGATTCAAGTTGATTGCAATGGGGTCAGGACTTCTGCAGTAAGAGAATGAGACTTAACCCCACTCTGTACACATTGGGGCCAAGTGGGGACTCATGGCCAATGAGCAGGTGAGGGAGTGAAAAGATTTCTAAGAGGCACTCGGTTGGGTGTCAAGGTTAGAGGAGGAGGAGATATCAAGATGGGGGGATGCTCCACAAACCAGCTTAGCAGGGAGCTTCGCTAAACTGGCTCCAGTGGGACCAGGAGAGGGGCCATCCCTGAGACCTTGTCAAAATGAGGGCTGGGAGGAGCCTGGCCAAAGTTTGCTCAAGGAGGGACTTCTCACCAACTTAGATGGGTGATCTTTGAGAACTCTCGCATCCGCCTCTAGAACGGAAGCTCCGTGAGGACAGAGGCCTGTCCACTCTCGCTCGTCATTGTATTCCCCTCACCCAGAACAGTGCCCGGCAGAGGACACAGGCTCAATAAGCGTCTGTTCATTAAATCCTAGAAAGTGATGTCGAACACGGGGCCTTAGAGAAAACTTTCTAGCACACGATTCCTTTGGCTTCGACTCCCTTCCTTGGTGCCTCTCTCCATCTCAAGTGGCAGGGATTTTATGGGGCTGACTGAGGTCTCCCTGCCCCCCAAAGCCTCCCGTGCATGCTTTCCTTGCATTCGTATCCCCCCCTTTTTTTTCTGAACTGCACTACGTCGTTCTTGTCTGTTTCATGTATTAGGCACTCAGTGGCATTTTTTCCTCATCTCTTGATAAACGTAGCCGTGTCACTCCCACGCAGCTAGATTATGCGCCTTCAGAGAGTTAGACACCGGTGAGGGATTTTCCCTTTGCCTTCAGCACAGAGAATGCTGCCACCGCCTGGCGGAGCTTCGTCAGTGTCTCCAAACCAGTGAGCAAATCCATGAATTCCTATCATTCCTGCTTAGCCTCGAAGGAGTTTATAATTATTAAGAAGCACCGAGTAAATACTTACCATTTCACTTACAAAAATAACGTAACGAACTGCCCTGGCCAGCGTGTTCCGTGGTTAGAGCATCAGCCCATCCACTGAAAGGGTTTTCCAGGTTTGATTCCAGGTTAAGGGCACGGACCTTGGTTGCAAGATCTGTTCCCCAGCCCCTGTCAGGGCATGGGTGGGAGGCAACCAATTGATGTGTCTCTCTCACATCTATGTATCCATATTTCTCTTTCTCTCTCTCCCTCTCTCCCTCTCTCCCTCTCCCCCTCTCCTCCCCCCCTCCCTTCTACTCTATGTAAAAGCAATGAAAAAAAATCCTCAGGTGAGGATTAACAAAAACATAAAATATAATAATGTAATGACAATAGCCAAAATCTGGAAATAGACCAAGTGCCCATCAGTAGATGAGTGGGTAAAAAAGCTGTGGTACATTTACACAGTGAAATACTACGCAATCGTAGAAAAGAAGCTCTTCCCCTTTGTGACAGCATGGGTGGACCTGGAGAGTATTATGCTAAGTGCAATAAGCCAGACAGAGAAAGACACATGCCATCTGATCTCACTTATATGTGGAATCTAATGAACAAAATTAAACTGAGGAACAAAATAGAACCAGAGGCATGGATACATGGAACAGACTGATGGGTATCAAAGGGGGAATGTATGGGCGGGAGGGGACTGAATAAAAAAAAGGTGAAGAGATTAGCCAAAGAACATGTATGCATAGCATACTCCATAGCATAGACAGTAGTGTGAAGGCTTGAGTGGGGGGCAGGGACTGGGTAGAGGTGGGCAAAGTGTGTGGGGGGGAATGGAGGACATCTGTAATAGTGTCAATGTGTGAAAAAAAACTAACTTACCTATCTAGGTAAGTTAAAATTCCTTCAAAGAAATTACCTTGGGAGAGATAATACCACTGTTGTCAAAATATATTCAGCGCTCAGGATGTACCCAGAATTCCTCTTGTGGCACAATTTGTGCCCGTTTGACATGTTTCCAGATGTTCTCTATGTATCTGTACTGGTCACATAGAAGCAATGACCTCAATACACAATTGGTCCTGTGGACTTACATTTAGCACAAAACAGGGCTCCTGATCATCTGTTGTTTTTTTGTTTTTGTTTGGCACTTGTCCTTCAAAATTCAATTGGCTTAGATCCAATAATTCTTTATAGTGGGTCAAATCATTCCATTACATCGCGATACATTTGGCAACCAGTGAATATCAGCAAGTTCCCCCAGAAACCATATTACTTAATATGAGCCTTCCTATGGGAGCTCCTAGAGATAGTTCTATTGCTGTGATGGATGATTGATAGCACTTGCTTTGAAATTTTTCTGCTATAAAATTATAGTAGCTCTGCTCCGTACTGTAGAACACGGGGACTTGATCGGCCGTTACCCTGCTTTTTATGAGAGCTGCCAACTGCACCCTTCACCCAAATGATGGCCCAAGTTCTGGATCATCCTGGGTTGGCAACACAGACCACCTGCATCCCAGGCATTTGCCAGACACAGATATTGTGGGTTACTTTTTTTTTCTTCTATTGTTCCACTTGCATTAAAAGTTCAACTGCAGGGAGTTATTTATCCAGGTTATAGAGTTAACCTATCACTTGAGTTAAATGAAGACAATGCATGTGTTAGCTTGTAATCATATTGTTTTTATTGTAATTCCTTTGGTATTATTACCTAAGTCATTATAGGCCATCAGCAAAAGAAACAATAAAAGTTGTTTTCTATTGAGGTAGAAACAGTAGAAACTGTAGCTGATTGACCGGGAGCTCCCTGTTTTCAGGGTCATTGGGGTGCATTCTCCCACCTCGTGGGCACATCCTTCCATTCAGGCGCACTGTTATCTTGCCCACTGGATGGAAGAGGAGGGTGTGGCTTATGGAAATTAGGTAGTGAGCTCAAGTAGCCAAGTAAGAAGCAAAGGTGGATCTTGATGTCAGGTCTACCTGACTTCAGCGTCTGAGCTCTTAGGAGCTGAGGAAAAACCACAGAACTTTCCTACAGGCTTCCCTTCTGAGAAAAGCTGTGTGTTTTTTTCTGAGAAATGGGCTCCCTTTTATTTTACCAACTCCTTGCCTACAGTCAGAGCACTTTCCTTTTTCCTTGGGTTGATGGCACAGAGTCAAATTTGCCTCCACTGTTCACATTCATATAACATTCTGTGGAGTTGTATTTTACTCCTCACCCTTATCTTCTCTGCACACACATCTTCTCATGTACTACTTTTATTCGGTATAGTATATACTTTTGCATACCGTCACAAATCCAATTTGGTATTTATAGTGCATGCTTCGCTCTCCTATACCATCTTCTATTTTGCAGACTAGAACTCGGGTGCATAGAGTGTAATCTGAATATGCAGGGTTACCCAGCCAGTGAGTTTGAGGAAAAGCCCATGACATCAGCTGTTGCCTGGCAGACCCCGTCCTACTCCTTGGAATTCTAGAGATAGCATTTCCCAAGCACTGTTACCTATTACACTAGGGCAGTGATGGTGAACCTTTTGAGCTCGGCGTGTCAGCATTTTGAAAAACCCTAACTTAACTCTGGCGCCGTGTCACATATAGAAATTTTTTGATCTTTGCAACCATAGTAAAACAAAGACTTCTATTTTTTGATATTTATTTTATATATTTAAATGCCATTTAACAAAGAAAAATCAACCAAAAAAATGAGTTCACGTGTCACCTCTGACGCGTGTCATAGGTTCGCCATCACTGCACTAGGGCCTGCAATGGAGTAATAGATGCTCATAAAAAGAAAACAATTTACATGGTCTGTAGTCAAATATGTTGGCCCAATTGTGTACAACATATCCTTCTTGGGGAGTCACAAACAAATAAACATTTTCAACTCTCTGTGAAGCCCATCACACAATGAACCTATTAAATAAATTTACAAAACACCAAGTTATACTGGCATTTTATAGTTTATTTGGCCAGAACACATTTTTTTCTTTTCATTTAAAATATCTATTAACGTCTTCCTGGAAATTGCCATTTAATAAAAGCACGGCTTGGAAAATGTTGGTAAGCAGAATAACAATGTCAAAACAAACGTAAGCCGCAACCTGATGCTCCTCTGAGCTCTCTGCTGACAGGCGCATGACCCGCATTCAGTCACTTAACCTCGCTGGGTCATAAGTTCATCCTGTGTTAAATTACAGGTGTGAACTCGGTGCTCTTGAGTGCTCTGCTCAGTGATAACATTTTTGATGTCTGACTCTTAAGTGCAATCTCATTTGAGGGAAGTTCAAGTGCACACTTCGGTTTGAGGGTTAAGGCAGCATCCGGAAGAATTTTTATTTGGGAGTAAGCTCACACACACTGGAGATTTCAGTTTCTCAAGATCTATTAGGATAGCACTCCAGCCGCATAAAAACAGGAAGAATATCATCGTGTAATTACAGGGACGGGAGTGGGGCAGAGGGAAGAAGGAACATAGAATCCTCCTTTCAAATGCAAAGGCAGGCGCAGCTTCTGCAGCATTTTCAGCTGCAAGAAGGAGATGGAGTAAAGAGGGGGATATTTATTAGACAGTAAATTGACTTTTATTGCCAACTGGGAATTTAACTTATCTGTATTTCTTTTCCTATTTATAAGATTCCCCAAGTTGTAGAAAGCTCAGAGAGAAGAAGAAGGAAAAAAAAAACACGCAGAAGACATAAAAAAGTTGATGTCCGTTGTAAAGTTAAGAAAAATCACATCACATTTTATGTTAGGCTTTTAAAATGGGAGGGAAATAATTACACCTCGAACTGAGAACATTGTTTGACTGTAATATCTCTTTTCAAGTAGATTCTACTGAGTCTAGATTTAGAAAATGAAAATGTGTTCATAGAAATCATCAGAGCAGGGCAGATGGAATAAGGTATTTGAAAAATCTTACAGCTACACTTGAGTTGTCACCGTCGGTTCTGCATATTTGACGGGTGTTATTAAAAGCCTTTCTCTAGCACTGTTTTACACCATCTTCTGAAATGTACACAGGGGATCGTTAACTGTCCTCTATTTTCTCTGAGAAATGAATAAAGAGGAGAGAGATGTCAGCAGCAGGAAGGAGCCGAGTTAGATATTAAATGAACTGACATGTTAATTAAATAATGCAACTAGTTTCCAAGGATGCCTTGCTACTGCAAATTTAATATGTACATGATCTTCTAGATTGCCTTCTATTTCGATAATTCATTCTGAGACTGGGTTTCCAATAGGACTAGGAGGGTCTCTTTTTCCTTCTATTCCCTTCTCAACCTGAAATGCCTATTTAGGTCTTTGCCCAAATCCCAACAATGCTTTGAGGTGCACTGGATCTTTATATATGTACACAATTCATGCACTCTGGGGGGGTAGGGAGAGGAGATGGGGTCTCCCCTTCCTTCTTGCAGTCCAGTCCGGGAGCCCTCAGGGGATGTCCCACTGACGGCTTAGGCCCGCTCCCCAGACATCCTTAGCCCTGCTGTGGAGGCAGGAGAGGCTCCTGCCACCACCACTGCGCTCGCCAGCCTTGAGCCTGGCTCCTGCATTGAGTGTTTGCCCCCTGCTGGATAGTGCGCATCATAGCGACCGGTCATTCTGCTGTTTGGTCAATTTGCATATTAGCCTTTTATTATTTAAGATATATGGTTCTTTGCTTCATGTAGCACTTTATTACATATTTCACTTTCTTCTACTCATCAATAGCATATGCTTTGGTGCATTATTAAATGAGTATGTAAATGCTGTTGTATAGATTACAGCACTGCCCTATTAGTTAATTGCTAGGTATGGTCTGTCTTGCCAAATGTATGAAAGCTCCTTCAAATTAATTCAACAAAGAGTGCATCTTTCTTTATTCTAAACATAAAGAAAGTGCCACCATTGATCTCAAGGAGCGTACATCACATGGGGACTGACATGTGTGCACAATGAGAACACGAAGCAGCCTGGAGCATGGGTGGAGAAGAGAGGAAGGAAGGCGATTTATGTGGGAAGTTCTGAGGGGAAGCCTCATGCAGACAGATCAATAGCCCTACTCTGCAACACAGGCCCGGAACATAGTGGGCACTCGTGACATTCATGCGGTTGCATGAACAAATAAAGAGATACGTATATCTTGACAAAGACATAAGGGAAAAAAATTTAAAAGGAGGAATGAACTTGGACATTAAATAACAAGGTGTCCATTTAATTCGCTTTTATGTGAAGGGAAGATAAAGGAACTAAACTTGGAAATGTAGGTAGGAACAAGATACTTGGGTCCTTGAGTAATGTAAGATGTGGTTTATTTTGTAGACAGTGAAAACCAAGGTAAATGCTGTTTACTTTAATCAGAGGAACAATATAATCGAGGTTCTTAATGTCAGTATTTTTATATCATGAGTCTTATATAAATGTATATTGTATAGTAGCTGGCTCACTGATGCCTGCATTACCATTTGAGTTCTAATAAAAAGAAATGGCAGTGTTTCCAACAGAAAATATAGAAGTCACATGCATATCAAACACTGACATAAGAGGCGATCTCACCCTGCATGGAAGGCTATGAGGCCCAGGGAGGCTCAGCCACAGCTGGGACCAGAACCCAGGTGTCCAGCTCCGGCCCAACACTGACCCCACCCGCCTTAGGCCCCCCCGCCCCACCTAGGCTGCCAAGAAACCTGACCTCTTTCGATTTCATTTGAAAGGATGGAATGCTTCCAGTTTTCAAACTCAGATGCCTGGGTCAATATTTGTCTCCCGGGTATCAAGTTCTCTGTGTCTAAGCTGAATTTTTCAGGTGAAGCTTAAGACCGTTTGATGAGGAACTAAAACTTGAAAATTGACCTTCATCCAATTTTAATTATATATCTTAAAACATTGATGGTTTAAAACATTGATGGTTCCGAAGGGTGTGTATTGCGTGCCGAGCATATGCAAGGCAGTGCACCCGGGCTGTGGAGCGAGCTTTGAAGAAGAGCCACCCAGGTAGGAACCTGGTTCTGCCACTTAGTAACCATTTGTTCTTAAAGGAGCTGGTGCCCTCCCCTAATCGCTCTCCTTCTCTATACAACGAGAATAATAAACCTACTCTCCAGGTCTCTTCTGTGGTCAGACGCAGTGTAGGATCTGGTGTTTCTGGCGAGTTGGAAACAGTCAAGACAGGTCTCTGCTCTCCAAGGGGTTGCCATGCAGCGGTTCTCAACCTGTGGGTCGCGACCCCTTTGGCGGTTGAACGACCCTTTCACAGGGGTCACCTAAGACCATCCTGCATATCAGATATTTACATGACGATTCATAACAGTAGCAATATTACAGTTATGAAGTAGCCACGAAAATAATTTTATGGTTGGGTCACAACCTGAGGAACTGTATTTAAAGGGCCAGAAGGTTGAGAACCACTGTGTTAGGGAGATGTGGCTGAGCATGCAAATAGGTAATTAGTAACCAAAGATTCAAGTAGCAATCTCGGAGAACAATAGAAAAGATGTCACAGGTCTGTATGAGATTAATTGCCTGATGAATTCTTTACACAATAAGACTTCAAAGAGAAGGGAAATCATTTAAGATCCGGAAGTCTACCAAATTCATCAATCCCTCCTTTGACACCCTTGCCCGAGGGGAACCCCTCCTGCACCCTGAAGGGCTTTCCTGGACGCTCCTAGCCCCCGTGGAATCCTAGCCTGGTCCTGAGAGCAGCTGGCATTCGGAACATCTTCCCCTTAATTGGGTACATTATCTCACCTCCCCCAAAGCAAGGCCATGCTCTTGCTAGCATCCCCAGAACACTAGGACATAAGATATTGTTCCATCAAACATGCATAAGCATGTCTTTTTTATTGCAAGTGGCAAAAATGCAACTGAACTCAATCCAGCTTTTTTTTTTTAATGTGAATTTATTGGCTCAAGGACTACAAACTCCAGGGGTGCGATTCCTGACTCCAGGTACTACTGTGTGCGCCTGTGCACACGGGTCATGTGACCACATGAGGACTGTGCTCATCCCTGTGACCTCCTCCCAGTGGTGGAGGTGTGCCCCTCAGGCAGGCTGTCCCCACAAGGCCTAGCACACCCCACTTCCGGTCATCAGAGCAGTGGGGAACCCCAGAGAACACAGCACCGGCATTTCCCAGCCTCAGGACCAGTCCCTTCCAGGACGGTGTGGCCCGTGAGTGGGCACATGTGACTGACCTTCCCTTCCGAATCGTGGGAAAAGGCATTTCCCAAAGGAAAAGATTCAGGACTGAGAAGACTGCAGAACATGCCCACTTCATGGTAAATTCTAAGCACGTGAATAGTCTCTGTACCAATGGAGGTAGAGGCAAACCTACAAAGAAAGATGAGCTTCAGTGACTGGAAGCCAATGCATCTGTGTGTGTGTGAGTGGGTGTGTGGATGTGTGTGCGCCTGTGCACATCTGTGTGAGACTAGGTGAGAGAGACTAGGTGAGCCAGGAGGAACTGGATGGAGCACCAGCAGGGAGTCCTGGGGGAATATAAGGAGACCAAGCCACCAGGAGAGGCGTTGTTTGGCTCAGGACTTGTCTAAAATCTATCCCTCAGCTCTGGGAGAAGTGTGTGCTTTGTACTTCTCCGGCAGTGGAAGAATACCATAGAATGGTGGCCGGCAAACTCATTAGTCAACAGAGCCAAATATCAACAGTACAATGATTGAAATTTCTTTTGAGAGCCAAATTTGTTAAACTTAAACTATATAGGTAGGTACATTGTTATTAACTTAATTAGGGTACTCCTAAGGCCTAGGGAGAGCCACACTCATGGGGCCAAAGAGCCGCATGTGGCTCGCGAGCCGCAGTTTGCCGACCACGGGCATAGAGTAAAGAGGGTGTGTGCAGTTTTGGTGGGAGTCACCTTCCAGTGAGATATTTCTGGTTTTGCGCCTTAAGTTTAGAGAGTAAGGTTTATTACAATCCATGGGCACGAGCGCCCTCTTGTGTCTCACTGGGGCAAACACAGCTCTGCAAAAGAATTGCTCTGGAAAACACGCACTTGATGAATCATGGATGTTAGATTGGAGGTGATTTCAAGGGTTACCTATTTCCTTCACCGCACAGACAAGGAGCAAGGGGCCTGGACAGGAGGAATGGAGAGCAAGGTAAAACCTAGGTCTCTAAATGTCTAAATCCTGTTAGCCTTTCATTTTATTGCTTGATTTACTCAGGCACAGGCCAGTCGGTGAATCATATGCCTTTCTTATTGGTAGGTCATCTTTGCTGGCTTGCACCAGGACCATCTCATTCCTGCACCCCTTTGTTCATTTCCTCTGATCCTCCTTCTCACATCAGTCACTGGACATAGGCAATGGGTTCTGCGTACTGCTCTGTTTGCATGTCTAGTATGAAAGGCACACAGACAATAGTTTCGCTGTTGGTAAGTGATACTGTTTGAGATTTGAGTGTTCCTGTTTTTGCCAGCCACACCATGTTGCTAAGATCATGCCCTGTGTGTATTGACTTCATTGCTTCTCAAGCTGCCTTCTATCTACAACCTGTCGCCTTTTTAAAAAAAAATATATATTTTTTATTGAGTTCAGAGAGGAAAGGAAAGGGAGAGAGAGATCGAAACATCAATGTTGAGAGAGAATCATTGATTGGCTGCCTCCTGCATGCCCCACACTGGGGATAGAGCCTGCAACCCTGGCACGTGCCCTTGACCAGAATTGAACCCAGGCCGGTGCTCTATTCACTGAGCCAAACTGGCTAGGCTACAACCCGTCGCCTTTCAACCACCTAGCCAGCTGCACTGTGAAGGTTTCCAGCTCCCTCCCACTACAGCACTGAGGTAGACATCCTTGCACACGCCCACTTAAGAACACATGGAATCAGGGGCTCATATAACCAGATGTGCAATTGCTGGGTCACAGGAATATCATTTACTTAATCTAACTGCTACCGGATTCTGCTCCAGAATAACTGCTTCTGTAATTTTCTCACGTTTCCTGCATCCCCTACAACACTTGGTATTATCAGCTTTACCGCATTTGCTGGTGTAAAGTGGTTCCATTTCCTTTTCTTATCATTTAATATGCATTTACCTGATCGCCGTTGCGCTGAGGGTCTCTTCTTGTGGCTATAGTCATCTGAGTTCCACTTTTAAATTGCCTGTTCATATATTTTGCCTAATTCCATTATGATTATTTTCTTTTTCTCAATGATTTGAAGCGTTCGTTTGTAAAAACAAAGTTTTCATTCATTGTTTTTTTTATGCATTGCAAATATCTTACACCAATAAGCTGACTGGTTTCAAAACACTTCCTTGTTTTCTTCGTTGAAAAGAAATTCTTAATTCTGACAACCTCCAAGTCATCATTTTTCCTAGGACTTTTTGCTTTTGAACTACTTTATAGAAATTCCAAAAACCCTTCTCCAGTTTTAGTTTATAAAGACATGCTCTGACATTTCCCTCTATTGATCACATAATTTCACTTTTTGCATTTCGTTTTTTAAATCATACAGAATCCAGCTTTGCGAGTGACATTAGGTAGGCGCTTCCTTGTTTTAAGGTTGATTTCAGACTTTCCTACTTTTCCTCACTGACACAAGCCCTCCCCTCAGGGAAACAGGGCAGATCTGTGAGGCTTGGCCTTGATTCCATGTGCCCACTCCCCGAGTGGTGGCAGTAACCTGGGAGTGACAAGTTACAGAATCTCTTCCAGGGACTCTCAGCCTCCCTGACATCCAGGCAGGGGACAGCCTCAAAAGGCCCGTGGAGCTGTATGGGAGGCCGGGAATTGACCTTGACCCATTTCCTTAGTGTCCACGTTGGGAATCCAGGACCCAGACAGAGCCTGGCTCTGGGTGTCCAGAAACCATTGGCTTTGCAGGGTTCCCTCAGGGAAAGGTCAGAAGCCCCCCGTTGGAGGTAGTGCAATAGGGGAGAGCGGAATAAGTCGCCTTGGGTCCCCCGGCCGCCATCTCTGTTTGATCACAAAGGCTTTCCCTTCACTGTCTTTTAAATATGGGGCCACCATTGATCCATCAGAGCTCACAGAAGAGTTGAGATCCACTTTGTTGAGGTTTCATCTCCTTGAAGGAAGAGAACCAGGTGGAATCCATGGGTCAGGATGCAAAAGACTATGAGTGGGAGTCAGGAGGCAGTTTTTCATCCATTTCGACCACCAGCCTGAGGACTGACTTGGAGAGCCATTGAGTTTTTCTGAGACGCAGTGTCTTCATGGTGACAATGAGGATGATGGTTACTTGGTATCTTCATGGTGACAATGACCATGACAATGGTGATGCTTCAGTGTCTTTGCGGTGATAATGATGATGGTGATGCCTTGGTGTCTTCACGGTGATGATGATGATGACGATGATGATGACAGTTGACATTCACACCTGGTATTAGAAGGGTGAGCCAATGAACACAATAGCTTTGGAGGTCTCCATAGCACAGAGAAGTAGAGAGATACTATAATTTATCCCAGAAATGACCCTTCCCTCAAAAATCCAAGTTATTAAGATAGAAGGATTTTTAGTATAAGGAAAGGGGTGCAAATTATTTGGAAAAATAAATGAATAATTAGGCAATGGTGGACAATTTGTTCACCAAAGATATACATATATCGACTTGAAAGGTTGTCTATAAAATATTAAGCACATAAAGTAGAAAATATTATATATTCCATTACTCTGTCAATAAAGAAAATAAAAAAATTTGCACAGATTTTTATATACATTTATACAAGCAAATAAAAAATTATGGAAGGATCCACACTATATTTCTAAAATTATAAATAATAGTTAAGTCCATGTAGATGGGAGAAGCAGACTATAGATTTTATATTAGATTCTTCAATATTTTTCAAGATATTTCAATGGACATGCATTAGGTTTGTAACTCAAATAACTGAAGAAACGGAAGAAGAAATGGCAGGATGATGGGGACTTGGGGGCAGATTTGATTGTTGTAGGTCTTTCTGGCTCCCACACAGATTTAGGAATCCCAGGGGAGTCCTTGCTTCTCGGAGCCCAGGTCCCCTGACCTTGGTTTCCTGCCCTCCTTAGTTCTTTAAGGTAAGAGGGCCACAGGAAACGGGAGGATCCAGGTGTTCTGGACTTGCCCTAAAGCAGTGGTCATCACCCGGTGGCCCGTGAGGTCTGAAAGGTTAGTGACCGCTGCCCTAAAGGACCCCCTCCTCTTCAGGAAGTGCTTAGAGTCCCAGAGCAGGTGGCCCCGGTTTTCTGGGCCTCAGGTGTGAGAGACCGCACTGCCAATAAAGCAGTGGGTGTGAGCCGAGGGGTCCAGCTTCAGAGCAGACCCACCTGCAGCACTGGCAGCAAAGCAAGGCCTCCCTGTGGCTTTGCAGCCCTCCACGACCCTACAGGACACCATTCCCTTCTCTTCATCCCCCAGGGCCTCTAGAACTGCCTCCCATTCCTTAGAGAGGAGGAGAAAGAATGAAGGGATCCGCCTGTTGCACAACTTTGCCCGCGTCCATGTCTCTATTCAGGCAAAGGCCCCGAGACCCAGGGAGCCTCTGCTCAGGCCCCGTCTTTGGAGGAGCGTGGCTTCCACATGACCTGGGGCTGAAGGCTGCTGAGCATATAGCAGACTGCCAAGCAGATCCTGACAGTGTCACAGAAATATCGATCCTACAGTCACCGCTCGTAGCTGTCAGTGTCAGCATTCTTCCTCTTTGCAGCTCCAGGAAAAGAAAAGAGAGAGAGAGAGAGAGAGAGAGAGAGAGAGAGAGAGAGAGAGAGAGAGATTGATTGAGATTGAGATTGATTCTGTCTGGAGGCTGACAGGGAGGGGCAGGAGCACTTGTGTCGTTCCCTTGTGACATCCACACACTGTTTTCTCCTCTGTGCTCTCAGCACCCCTGTGCTGAAATATGCACCGTGGGTACCATTTGGATATGAGCTGAGGATGCCTGAGAGAAAGGACGGTGGGTGGGTGGTGTGCGGGAATGGGCGGGTTCTGAGTGCGGTTCCTCACCTCTGTTGACAGTTTTTGAAATGGGACTCATTGATGGAGCTGCTGATGGCTCTCCTTCTAACTATACCAGCAATGGAAGTGCTTAAAAACTTGTGTTGCAAATAGGTGGGGGTATGATAAAGGACCATGAAGAGGGCTGGGTTTGTTGTGGTTCAGAGTTTTTGCAGGAGTAAATACACAAGTTAGAGAAAGTGCAGAATGAGTCTCCTACCACTTGCCACCTGTGGACCAAGCTAATCTTGCTCCTCCACCAGGGGTCTTGGGGTCAGGAGTCCTGCCCAGCTGTCGGGTGTTGTTCCCGTCCCCCAAGTCTTTGTGGGAGCTGCACTGTGGGATCTCTGCTCAGGTGGTGAGGGTCTGCATAGCCTCCACCCAGGCTCAGGGCATACACTTCCTTCTCCAGCCCTGGGGACTATATACTAAGGAACTAATGCCAGAGATGTGGTTAAAGGTAGAGGTACTGGAACTGTGAGTCTCCTAGCAGCCATGGCAAAGAGAGGGGCCCCACTCCACTGACACCTGCAGACTGAGGTCTTGGAAGAGGAAAGGGCGCCATGGATCACTAGTCGAGCTCACGTGACGCACACATCCCTCCTGGAGCATCTGCGGCCAGATGTCAGGGAAGCAACGCAGCTCTTTGAAAAATGGGAGATCATCATTTGAAATGAGTTCTGGAAAGATATAGATGTTTCGAGCAGATTTGCATATTGAGAGAAAGGAGTGTGGGTTGACTTATTCTGCATGGCCCCAAGGGCTCGCTGAAGATTGAACAAGCTATCTTGGCAAATAATGAATGAGATTCCCATTACTGGAGTCATTCGTGTGGAGAATAGATGGCACGGCATGGAAGACAGATGGATATTTAAGAATAAGGGTTTGGAATAAGTCAAGCTGGTTTTGGATCCTGGCTGTGCTGTATATGACCGTGTGGCCTTGGGTCACCATTCTAAGCCTGGTTCCCTTGTTTGTTTGTGTTTTTTTTTTGTTTTGTTTTTTTAGTTTTTTTAGCTTATTAGGGTGATAAAGGTTAACAAAACCAAACAGGTTTTGAGTGTGCCACTCAACAAAACATCCTCTACACACTCCATTGTGTGCCCGTTGCCCAAAGAAAGTCTCTTTCCATCCCATTTATTCCCCCGCTTGCCCACCTCTACTCACCCCACCCCCTTTCCCTCTGGCTAGCACCATACTGTTGTCTATGTCTCTGTTGTATAGCATGACATATACACATATGTTATTTTTTGCTTAATCCTTCACCCTTTTTTCACCCAGCCCCCACAACCTACCACCCCTCTGACAGCTGTCAGTCTGTTCTATGTATTTATGCTTCTGTTTCTATTTTGTTTCTTAAATTATTTTTTTTTTAGATTTCACATATAAGTGAGATCATATGGTATTTGTCTTTCTCTGACTGGCTTATTTCACTTAGCAAACTATCCTCCAGACTATCCATGCTGTCACAAAAGGTAAGATTTCCTTTTTTTTTTTTAAATGTCCAAGTAGTATTCCATTGTGTAAACATACCTCAACTTTTTTATCCACTCATCTACTGATGGGCTGTTTCCAGATCTTGGCTATTGTGAATAACACTGCAATGATCATAGGGCTGCATATATTCTTTCAAATCAGTGGTTCCGGTTTCTTAGGATATATTCCCAGAAGTGGAATCGCTGGGTCCTAAAGCAGTTCCATTTTTTAATTTTTTGAGGAAACTCCATACTGTTTTCCACAGTGGCTGCACCAGTCTGCATTCCCACCAGCCACACATGAGGGTTCCCTTTTCTCCACATCCTCGCCAGCACTTGCTGTTTGTTGATTTATTGACAATAGCCATTCTGACAGCAAGCCTGGTTCCTTATTCACAAAACAGTGAAGGTCACTCATTGCTCTTCTTTTAGAGGATTTTGCAAATTTTCAGTGCGATGATGTATCTAAAGTACACAGATGTGTGCTTGGTCAGTAAATGGTAACTTTGTTCTCTAAAAGGTCCAATCAGCCCGAGTGCCCTGAGCATTCTCCGGCCACAGTGCTGTCCTTGGACTTTCTGCCTCCTGCCATGATCACGGAGACAGAATGAGCCCAGGCAGTGGGAGCTAATTACAATATTATCTTAGACACAACATAATTAGGAAAACAAAAAGCTGCCCATAAACAACATGGGTTTATGCATTCCAAAAACCAACTGAATATGACTGGGTTGTATCCTCTTTAGAAATGAACCACAATGCTATTCCCATCAATGGTGTTTGTCTGTGTGAGAGTGGAACGTGTGTGTCATAACCATGTTCCTTTGTCCACATGCAGTGGAACCTTGGGCTGGGCTTCTGGTCACCCATGTCCCCAGTTGGAGACCTGCATTCATTCCCCCCGCCCCCTTGGGGGGGAGTTCACTAGAAATGTTGAAGTCTTGAGACTAAATGGACCGGAAGAGAATTTAGCAACTCGCAGAAGCAGGGCCAGGGTTCCAGGAGCTTTAGACTGAACAGGGACAAGCATCCAAACACAGAAAATTGACATTGAAAGTTGCCAGTTTGAAAGACAGGACAGCCTTTGCTTGCTGCAGAGCTAATTATTATGCAAATTTATGCTAATAAACTCTGCCTTGAATGTTGTTGAGAAGCTGCCTTTTCCTGTTAACATAGCTGTAATGAGAGGTAAATTTGTAATGCAGATGCCCGAGGTAATATATCCTAAATCATTTTATGGTGCAACAGACTCTCACCCCACCCCACACAAATGTCAATTTAAATTAGGTTTTGCTTTGCATATTTATTGAAGCTTTATTTATTGTTAATCTGCACTAAGGACACCCAACTAAACAGCTCCCACTACTTGTTAGAAGTGGAATTGAGCAGAGAGCTGGGGATTGGCATTAGTTCATCAGATGGTAGAATTTTTTTTTCTTCTCCCAAACTAAAGCCAAATCTTCAGTGTGGACGTGCCAGCGCTGCTCAGGAGTCTCCTCCTGCTCTGAGCTTGCTGTCAGATTGGCTCTCCCAAGAGAGAGCCCTTCTATTAAGCTAATTGTCATAGGTGCTCCTAGGAGTGAATATCCTGTCACCTCTGCCTTTGTGTTTGTGATACCACCCAGAGCTTCCTAAACTCCCTCTTGCCCACAGAAGGGAGTACAGTTGAGACAATGCATTTGTCCCCTTCAGAGGCTTGCACACGGGTGTGCACATGTGCCAAGCCCGTGAACTCAAGCACGCATGCTCACACGCTCCTGTCTGCATATCAGGGCTCACACACAGCCTCACGCCCTCTATGCATGCTCACTCACATCTGTGTGGACTCAGGCACACCTCTCTTCAGGTAGCCTTTAGTCGGAGAGTCTTGCAGGCTTCCTTTCTTGGTATTTTCACTTGGGTTCAAACACGCATGTACCATCACTTGCTGTGCACCCAGCCATGGTCTTGCGCGTACCCCTCCAGCGCTGTTATGAGTAGAAGGTGAGGGCATATCTGTGGAAGCTCCTCCCAGTAATTCTGATACACACCTTCCACTGATGAGTGAGGGACACCTCTAGCCAGTGGTCGGCAAACTCCTAAGACAACAGAGCCAAATATCAACAGTACAAAGATTGAAATTTCTTTTGAGAGCCAATTTTTTTAAAACTTAAACTATATAGGTAGGTACATTGTAATTAACTTAATTAGGGTACTCCTAAGGCTTAGGAAGAGCCACACTCAAGGGGCCAAAGAGCCGCATGTGGCTGGCAAGCCGCAGTTTGCCGACCACGGCTCTAGGCCATGGGGGATCCGCTAGTTCTGGCTCTGTCACGTAAAGAAAATCAAGTGTCCACTGTTTTCAGGCATCATGTTCAGAGTTTCGATTGCATTTCCTTTACAGTAACTTTTAATTCAGGTGTGATTATGCCTGTTTTGGGAATGGAATGACTGAGCTCTTGAGGGTTTCCATAACCTGCCTCAGGTTATCCATTTATTATACATGGTAAATAAAATTCAAATATATGTTTATCATGTTTCGTTTGTTTTTATCACCGCACCCTTGTGTTTCCTAGCAAAGATCTTAGTAAACTTGAGTTTTCATTTCTTCTGTCATTTGGTGATCTCAAAAATTCTTTGATCCCTCTAGCTGCGAATTATATGATTCTATGATAATGTAGGTAAATTAGCTTCGGCTTCTGATCACCTCTTCCCATCTTTCATTCGGAACTAAGTTCAAGCTGGTCACTTGCTTGAAGATGCTTGACTGATGCTACTTCCCTCGTTTAGTCACCTGTGGGTTTCTGGGAGGGCACCTTGACCCTCAATTGTTCTGCCTGACTCCAGCGTGGAAAAGTGAGTCTATAAAGAATCCGGGCTCACCTAACACAGTAAGATGTCAGCCAGATGTGCTAACTCATGTATGCATATATTCGAGAAATGCCAAAGTGCCCATCTGCTGAAAAATGGCTCCCGCATTGACTTGTCAGGTACCTAAATTTTTTTTCATTAGCATAACTACTTTGAATCAAGTTATCCTGACAAGCCCTTCTGTGAACATGTAAATTCACATGACACCAGGCAACATATCAACTGTTTGTGCCAGGCGATTCACTCGGATGTATTTATCAGGTATCAGAACTTAAATCAGGAAGCACCGAAAGCTCAGAAACATGAATTTTGATAAAGAAATGAGCTGAAAACTGGCTTTTTTTTTTTTTTTTTTTTTTTTTTTTTTTACCATTTGAAGACAGAACAAGAGTGCTACTGCTATAAATCTCCCACATGTGAATGAAAATCCAACTGAGAGGGATGTCTTTATTCAGATCTATTCGGGAAAAGAATTATTTTGTGGATATTGAGCTAATTGTCCAAGCAGAGTTGAAGGGCTTATTCACCTCTCCCCATCCTGATGCCCACTCAGCCCCCCAATTCCAAGTTTTGTTCCCCATAAACCGAATGCCTCAATTCTGCTTTTGAGTAGCAGGAACTCTGGCTTAAGGAACTACACTAGGTTACAGTTCTGAGTCTGGGATCATAACAGTCTGTCAGCATCAGTCTCGGATACTTTAATATAAATGAGTTTACCTGGTCGATATTGGTTGTGACAGTGTGTGAGAAGAGGTATAACAAAAGGCTTACTAGTTCATGCTTAGAAAGGAAATAAATTTTCTGTATTAACATTTTTAAAACAGATGTGAAAATACTAAACAATATAAAGAAGAGAATAAGAATAACTAACCCTGCCTTAGCTGGTTTGGCTCAGTGGATAGAGTGTTGGACTGAGGACTGAGAGGTCTCAGGTTCAATTCTGGTCAAGGGCACATAGCTGGGTTGTTGGTTCTCTCCCCAGCACGGGGTGTGTAGGAGGCAGTTGATCAATGCTTCTCTCTCATCATTGATGTTTTTATCTCTCTCTCCCTCTTCCTTCCTCTCTGAAATCAATAATATATATATTTATATCTATATAGATATAGATATAGATATAGATATAGATATAGGTATAGATATATATATCTCACCCTCAAAGATAACACCCTTCAAATCTCTGTACTACAGGACAGAGTTGAGTGGATTTTGTTCACATCTAACAGGAGCATTTTCCAAAAGGAGAGCAGACTTTGAAAGGCAGGGTGGACAGTGCATCCCTCTGGGAATGGCCATGAACTGGACAGGGGCCCGGGGTGACCATGCTGATCCCTAGAGGAAGCAGTCACAGGACAGCCAGAAGGAGCTTGAAAGAGGCAGCGGGTGGCTACAAAAGACACCCTTTTCCCTCCTCGCCCTTTGGGGAAGGTGCACTTGGGCAAAGGACAGTGTTACGTACGACCATTTCAAAGCCCTTCACCCCTCGGGGTCTTGGTTCACTTCTTGGTAAAATTAAAAGGTCAGGCTAGTACATCTTTACATTTCCCTTCAAGTCTATGGGTTTGTTCCACTTGAAAAGGAATTGCAATTCTGCTGGCCCTGAGTTCTTTCCCGGGTTCAGGCAGAGCCAGACATGAGAGCTCCCACACTCAAAGCTTCCTCATTCCACCCCAGGGCTCCCCCAAGGTAGATTAGCCTTCATGGTGGTTGGAGAAACATTGACCTGTGTGTTGCAGTAGGAGGAGCCTGGAATCTGGATTCAGTTGACCCTATTCAAGCTCAAGCTACATACCCCCTTTAGTGGCTGTCTATCTCTGAGCAAAGGACAATGGCAACCTCTCTGAGCCGCAGTTTCCTAATCTGGTGAATGACACCAATGGCACATACTCCAACAGATTTGTGAGGACCTGTTACCATATACAGATGGCAGTGTTCGGAAATTTCTAAAGCACTTTGTACAGTAAGTGAGAAAGGTTTCGGATCCTGCTCACAGCACCAGTAGTTTGCCCAGGGGGTGTTGCTCAGTGGTTGAGCGTTGACCCGTGAACCAAGAGGTCACCAGTTGGATTCCCAGTCAGGGAACATACCCTATTGTGAGATTGAGCCCTAGTAGGGGGCGTGCAGGAGGCGGCTGATGGATGATGTTTCTCTCTCATTGATGTTTCCATCTCTCTATCCCTCTCTCTTCCTCCCTCTCTAAACATCAATAAAAACATATTTTATTTTTTTTAAATGTATTTTATTGATTTTTTTACAGAGAGGAAGGGAGAGGGATAGAGAGTTAGAAACATCGATGAGAGAGAAACATCAATCAGCTGCCTCCTGCACACTCCCCACTGGGGATGTGCCTGCAACCAAGTTACATGCCCTTGGCCGGAATCGAACCTGGGACCCTTGAGTCCACAGACTGACGCTCTATCCACTGAGCCAAACCGGTTAGGGCAATAAAAACATATTTTAAAAAAAGAATACGAACTGGGGGAATTCCTTAGAACCAAGTGTAGAGCTTATTATTAATACATTTTCTATTTTATTGGTTTAGTGGTTTTACTTTTCAGATACTTTCACCTGTGTTATCAATACACCTTTACGAGGACAGGGGAGATGCACAGAGCATGAGGTGGCAGCCTCAGTGGAGGGACCAGTGGAGCCCCAGGGTCACCCAATGGTTTGCACAGAGAAACACAGCGACTTCCCTGTATCTGGAATCCATAGTCAGAACCCGACATTGGTTTTAGACCAGTGGTTCTCAACCTTCTGGCCCTTTAAATACAGTTCCTCATGTTGTGACCCAACCATAAAATTATTTTCGTTGCTACTTCATAACTGTAATGTTGGCTACTGTTATGAATCATAATGTAAATATCTGATATGCAGGATGGTCTTAGGCGACCCCTGTGAAAGGGTCGTTCGACCGCCAAAGGGGTCGCGACCCACAGGTTGAGAACCGCTGTTTTAGACGGATATAATGAAAATATTGCAAGGTTCAAGCCAGGCACTCTGAATTGCCTTCTTTGAATTAGCAAGGACCCCCCAATCAAGTCTCATGCCCCGCCCGGGCCTCGGTGACCTGCTGGGCACAGGACATGTACGACCATTTTGTGTCGTACAAAGGATGGCGTGGGGCTGAGACAGACATTTATTTCCAAACTTACGTACCTTACAAAGTGGCCGCCGCAGTGAGTCTGGCACCCATCTGTCACCGTGCAGCCGTCGCAGAGCCATTAACTCTAAGAGACCGGCGTTCAGTGAAGGCTCTGGGCACCGTTAGCCCATGATTCTGAGTGTCCGCAGAACCTTCCTACTGTGGGGGACTGGCTGTGGTTCATCTGGCCACAGCATTGGGTTTCCCTCCAAGGGGAATGACCCCTAGCATGACCCGAGGTGAGAGATCAGCCAGGGGTCGCACTCGCCTTCTCCTTCACGCTGTGTGGCCCCTCCCTGGTAGGCAGTGTACAGACAGGAGGCTGCAGGCGCTGCGCTCCATTAGGCAGCTCTCTTCCCAGCACTCCGAGGAAGAGAGAGGGGTGTTGTGCCTCTCTCGCCCATAAGCCCAGAGAGGCTGTCTTTCTCAGGTCAGTAGGTAAAACACACATAAAGCTGCATACACTGTGTCTGGGGAGAGAGGACGCAGCCACAATAAAAGAGTGTGAGAGACCAGCTCGAGTGCCAAGCTGTGTGGGATTCAGCCGATGAGCATGAGTGTGACGGAAAAGGTCAGGGAAGGCTTCACCTGGGGTTTGAGGGAAGAGGAGCTCAGATGGTGGAGGGAGAGAGGAGGGCACTCAGACCTGGGGGCATGACCCTGGCCTCCAAGACCAAGGCAGGGAACTTGAACTCTGTAACCATCCACATCTCACCCTGTGAGCGCGCTCGAAGCATCCTGTCCACGCTGGGGAGACGTTGGGGGAGAGGCTGCAGACTGTGTGCAGCTGCGCGGGGAAGGGGACCCCTGCCTCCCGCGTGGGGAGCCCGCCCTCCCAGGTTTGGCCAATGGTAGTGATTTCTTTCAGGTCCTGGGAGGGAGGCCAGCTATACCATCTAGAGCTGGGCCTCAGCCCGGAAGCCAGGAGGGTGGCATGCAGTGCTCCTGACTGCCCAGCAAGTGGAGACAAACCTCCAGGAATGAGGTGAGAAATGGGGCTGACAAGGCCTCATTGCCTCAGCTCTCCAGCCATCTAGTCAGAACCCCAGCTTTCCCTGCCCCTGCCCCTGTCCCAGGACTTTACACCGTGCTTACAGGTACCCCCTTTGCTTCAGGTCCCCTCCCTACCAGGAGCCAAGTGTGAGGGAGTAGACAGCAGGGTTTGTATTCAAGGTGGTAAAGCAATGTCTTCCCAGCCCTGCCTACAGGGTCCTCAGGTCCCGCTCACGGTTAGCCAATTTGACAAGAGCATGAGGAAATTTTTTCTCAGCCCAGAAACTGAGCCAAAGACCTGCCACATAGTCAGGATAGCAGGCTGCTCTGTAAATGACCTTTTATGCGAATGAGGCTGATGGAAACCTTGCAGCATATAAATCGGACCCAGAGTCACCCTTGGAATTCTGGGGACAGGCCGGCAGATGCATACGCCCTTCTCTGTCTGAACAGCGTGGACATCACAGAAAACCCTGCAGAGCCCACACATGTGCTCTGCAGGCCCTTTAGGGAGCACTGTGTCCCTTCCCTCCTCCTGTCACTACGGGAAGCCATCTGGTCTCTCGGGCTTAACAAAGCCAGTGAGGGCGGCAGGGGCGGGTCTGGTGCAGAGGCCGTGCTGTCCCCTGTTCTGACATGTGCTCCAGGTGGCGTGGGCTTGAGCACCATTGAGATTAGTAGGATACACACCCTGAACTTGACACTGAGCACAGGCCAGACTGAAGGACCCTCCGGAAGGTGTCTTCACACCCATTTAGAAGGCATTTTGTCCAAAATGATAATTAGTGTCCCTTCTTACACACACTTTAAGGGAGTTCAACCACACAAAAGATGAGCGGCCAAATAGACTCCGTGCCCCTCCCCCTTGGGCTTCCTCCAAGTTTTCCTTAAAATTCTCCAAATTTTTAATGGCCACCTCCCCTCTTTTTTAAAAAGAATATATCTTTATTGATTTCAGAGAGGAAGGAAGATGGAGAGAGATAGGAACATCAATGATGAGAGAGAACCATTGATTGATTCGCTGCCTCTTGCACATCCCCCATTGGGGATCAAGCCCACAACCCAGGCATGTGCCCTTGACTGGAACTGAACCTGGGACCCTTCAGTCTGCAGGCTGACGCTCTATCCACTGAGGCAAACCAGCTAACCTCCCCTGTTGACATTGCTGTTTTGTGCCATTGGTGAGTGTGAGAAAATGCTGCATGGTCAGAAGAAAGAAAAGCAAGAAATGCCAGGGCCCTGCCTAAGCATACATGCAGGAGAGTTTTGGGGGAAGAGGTGAGGAGATCCCTTTTGCGCGACACATTAAAATAATGTATGGAGACCCTCTCCCTGCCAGCTGAGGAGGTGGTCAAGATGAGAGGATAAATCTTGAAAAGAATAATGTTTTCAGAATCAGGTTCCTTGTCCTCAGATCCTTTGATGTATGAGTGTAATAGTAGGTAGGACACATAGTGAAATATACATGAGATCGCCCAAGAAGAGAATCGCAGAGCGGAGGGAATATTAGTGTTTACATCAAAACTCAATTGGAACACTCATTTCAAGATGATAGTTTGTTATGTTGAATGCAATTTAGTCCCAGGGGGATCTTTCCTTTCTGCCTCTAGGACTCTTCCCATCCCCGCCCCCACCCATCCCCACACCCCTTCCTCTCCCATGTCTAGATAGAAGGAGGCACCACACACCAAGCCTGTGACGTGTGCTGTGTGGCTGTGGGTTTCGCAGAGGACAGAGGGCAGGAGGAAGGGGTGGTAGCACCCTTTGGGCACTGCCCACAATTCCCTAGCTTTTTGGAGACTTAGATAATTTTCCTTTATTTTTTAAAAAATATATTTTTATTGATTTGAGAGAGGAAGGGAGAGGGAGAGAGAGATAGAAACATCAATGATGAGAGAGAAAATCATTGATTGGCAGCCTTCTGCACACATCTCCCCTCCCCCCTCCCCAACTGGGGATCAAGCTGGCAATCCAGGCATGTGTCCTGAATGGGAATCAAACCCTGACCTCCTGATTCATAGGTTGATGCTCAACCCCTGAGCCACGCCAGCTGGATGAAACTTTGGCAATTTTAAACAGAGAAGAATTTAATTCAGAGGATGATTTCCTTGTAGCAAATCAACCAAAGGAGCTAGCTCCAAGTGAGAATGTTTCCCTCCTCTGTGTCCTTAGCCTTCTCACACACACTTTAAGGGAGTTCAACCACAGCAAAAGATGAGTGGCGACAAAACTGACCCTGGTGGGAGGGCCAGCTTGGTAAAAGCAGCTTCTGCAGCCCTGGCGGCTCATGCAAGCTTAGATGCCCACAGTGTGGCGTGACCATCACTTGTGCAAGCAGCTGGTCCCCAGTCAAGAGCATTTCGCGATGGGCTGCTTGCTGTGTGTAGATTTCTAGGCCTCCAGGTGGGGCCTTTTAAATGGTGCTTTTAAAACGTCGCCAGGCTTCATCAGCGCCCTTCAGGTAGACTCTGCTCTTGAATAGGGAGGCTTCCTCCCAGCAGGATGTCTGTTTTTCTCACCTGGCAGATTCTGTCCAGCTGGGCCATGGGCTGGCCTCAGGCGCCCTGGCAGAGAGGAGCTGGCACAGCCAAGGCACAATGCTGCATCCTCCCCTGCACACCTGGCTCTCACCTCACCTCTCCCTCCATCTTTCAGGGTGACTGTGAGCAAAGGCACAGTCCGGTCTGAGCACCAACCTGCACACAGGTTGCTGAGTTATATTTCAAGGGTGGAGAACAGCCGTTCTGCATGTGGGCACACGTGGCTATAGTGTGACCACATGTGGCTATTGTGGAACCACTCGTGGCTATTGTGATATGTCCTGTTGATGCAGTGCCCAGTGATAATGAAGGAGAGAGGTGATTCCCTTCTAGCAGCTTCGTGGCCTCTCTGTACCTCAGTCATATGGATCCTTTCTCTGCTTAGAAGCTGAGCAGGAGAGAAGAAAGAGGAAAGGACAGGAGAGAGGAGGGGAGGGGGTGAGAAGAAGGGAGGGAAGGAGAAGGGTAGGGAGAATATAAATATCAGAATTGGAAGTGACCTCAGAAATCTTTTATTCTAATTGGTTCTTTTTTCAAGTTTAAAATATGAGGTTCAGAGAGAGAAATGGCTTAACAGAGAGGTTTTATAGAGAGTTGGTGGCAAATCTAGGATTCAGAATTCTTCCTCGTGACGGCATCACCATAGATCTCATCACAAAAGCCCGAGTCTTAGAAGCTGTCAAGGCAATGGTGACTGATAAAATTTCCCCAAATTCCAATGTTTCACCTGAAAGCTCAAAGTTGAGCTCTGACAACAGATACTGGCACTTTTCCATGAAGTGGCGAGCTAACTTACTGTTGAGAACAGGACTGTCAACTACCCAAGTCTGAACTGTCTGTCTGTCTGTCTGTCTCTGTCTGTCATTCTCCCAGTGAGCGCCAGGCTCCATGAAAACAGTGGTGAGTCCAGCTCCCGACTCACACACGAGTGCACGTCCCTGAGATGCACGGAGTATATCACTTCCGATCCCATCACGCAAAACACTACATACAGAAGGTGGGTTTTAAGAAATGAAATGTTTGATTGTTTAATGAGAGACATTCCTAAGTGAGACTGGCTCTGGCGGGGGGGGGGGGGGGGGTCTTGCTCCAAGTGTGTGGTGGGAAGCACATGGCCACTCGGACAGCCTGCTGCCAACACTGTGATGAGTGCGGGGGCTTTTGTGCAAATAGCAACACAACACAAAGGTAAATAATGTCTTAATATTGTTGGGGAAGTAGTTCTGACCTCCCAGGCCCCCTGAAAGGCCTCAGTGACCCTCTGCAAGGTACGGGTCACACTTGGAGAACATTAACTTAAAGAAGGAGCAAAGACTTTGAGTACCAGGCTTTGGGCCAGGGGTCCTCAAACTACGGCCCGCGGGCCACATGCATATACAAATATTGTATTTGTTCCCGTTTTGTTTTTTTACTTCAAAATAAAGTATGTGCAGTGTGCATAGGAATTTGTTCATAGTTTTTTTTTTAAACTATAGTCCGGCCCTCCAACAGTCTGAGGGACAGTGAACTGGCCCCCTGTTTAAAAAGTTTGAGGACCCCTGCTCTGGGCCCAGAAACTCTTCAGGTGTCTTTTACCTGTAAGATCAGAGGTATCAGTGCAACAATACAAACTCCAGACCGGCCCATACAGCTGATCTATATTACTGCATTGATATGAATATTAAAACATAGAATCAATACTTCCCACCTTTGAGTCCTTGGTTTAGAAATTCGCAAGTTAGTTATGGGGTAAAATTTGGTTAATTTCAATGACAGATAAAAGCTTACATCAGATACGCTCTCCCTGGCACTCTCATTTCTGGCTTAGCTGTGGCCCCAGTGGAGCTGATCTGGGTCAGTGAGGCTGTCACCAATGGGGAACCCACCCTGTTGGTATCTTTAAAAACCCAGCCTTTCTTTGTCTCCCAAAGTGCAATTTTCCCTTCTGTTTATTAAATGTAAAGACATTCTGCCATTTTATTTTTATTTTCAAAATGCTTAGGTTACATGTAGACTCTCAGCAGTCAACATAACCTTAGGCAAAAAGTGGAAGTAAGCATTATACTGCCCCCTAGTGGGATACCATGGGAAGCACAAAGGAGGTAGAGATGGATGGGGTGTTCCCGTTGCCACTGACCTCCTGGTGCCAGAGTTTACATGAGGGGCATTCCCTTGGGCTCTGCAGCCAAGTACTTGACATACACTCTTGGCCACCTATACAGGACACAGAACCCTGGTCAAGTAAAATTAAAGACGGAGCATCAAAGAGTGAGTGACCAAATGCCGCCCCCCTAGAGAAGTTGTGAATCTGTTTAATGACGAAAACAATGTCCATGGATGAGATTTCACACTTACAAAGCCATTTATAACAATTAAAAATTAATACAGAACCATCTGAATACTGCACATGCTTGAGGGCTTAGTGGAGATTAGGTGTGAGCAGAATCAAGGTGAACTGATCAGGAAATAACATTATCGATGTATGATAAAACCCAGTTAACCCGAGTTTAAAGAAATGTTGCCCCACTGAAAGGATGCTCCCCAGACATTTAATATTTGGGGATATTAAATTCACTAAAATTACTAGTTAAATTTCTAATATTTGTATTGATTTCATACAGGAAAGGAGAGGGAGTGAGAGAGAAACATCAATGTTGAGAGAGAATCATTGATCAGCTGCCTCCTGCACACACCCCCTACTGGGGATTGAGACCACGATCCTGGCATGTGCCTTGACTAGGAATTGAACTGTAACATCCCGGTTCATAGGTTGCCACTCAGCTGGACATTACTTGTTAATTTTATAGCAGTTTTATTATTTAATTTGTCTTGGTTTATTTCCATGTTCATTCTCCCTAGTATCAGAGATTTTCTAAATCTTGAGAGAGATTTTGCATTGATCTGGCTTTACTCTATTGATTTCCAATTCCCCAGAGACTCTGAACAGGGATCGATTTAGATGTTTATACACCTAATCATTTTGTACTCAGGTTCACTATGCCTGCCTTTCTTCTACTAGAGCACGAGGTAGTTTATAGAATTACAATCAATTTTATATCAGATGTTCAGACATGACCACAGATGACTTTTTTGTAGATATCAAACATAGCATGAAAATTATTTATAACTCCCAACATTTCCCTGCCTAATCTATGATAGTTGGGATTATTGATTAGTTTGAATGTCAAGTTTTTTAAAAAGATCATTTCCTTTACAGTAAAGGCAGCTTATCAGGTGGTAAGTCGCTTGGAACTATCCTTCTCACCTCAAAGTTTCCAGAGTAGATTGAAAGGAGACAGTTGGATTCTCCAAGGTACCATGGTAAAGAGAAGACTCAGGTGTCCCCTGTCGCAAGATAGTCCTTACCTGTTACTTTTTTTTTTTAGAATAGTTTGTTGATTTTTAGAGAGATAAGAAGGAAGAGGGAGAGAGAGAGAAACATCCATCGATGTGAGAGCACAACATCGATTGGCTGCCTTCTGCATGTCCCCTACAGGGGATTGAGCCCGGACCCGGGCCTGTGCCCTTGACTAGGAATCCAACCGGCCACCTCCTGTTGTATGGGATGAGGTCCAACCAAAGGAGCCACACTGGCCAGGACCTTATCTGTTGCTTTTCAATCCATGTCCATCTTTCCCCTGCTTACATGAGAGTACTTATAGTAAATAAGGAATCTGAAGAAAATGAGGCAGAATGCAGGAGAGGGTGTGAATGGGATGGGAAAGAGACTGCTTCGAGTGGCAGAGTCAGGTAAGGCTTCTCTGTGGAGGGGGCATTTGAGCAAAGAATTAAACGGTGAGAAGGCAGCTATGAGAAGACCTGGGGGAGCAGCATTTCAAGCAGGGGAACAGCAGCGATGCAGGCTGGGAGGCCCCAGCGTGGAGCACCGGGAGCATGTCCAGTGTGACCGGAACGTGGCCAGGAAGGGGCAGATGGAGAGGTATGCAGGGGCCATCCCAGCAGCATGTAAACGCCACATACATCAGGGTCTCACGGGATGTTCTTAAGAAGCTTAGACTCTATAGTAGGCATAATGGGAAGCCCCTGGAGCAAGCATGTCAAACTCGGGGCCGGCGCGCTGCATGCCTCATTGGGCCCGCCGGCTGTGAGTTTGACATGCTTGCCCTGGAGGTTCTGAGGCCACAGAGTCTTGATCTGATCTATCAGTGCTGAGGGGCGAACCTGAGACACGGGATTAGTAGGGGCTGCCACAGTGGTCCTGTGCGTGGACCCATGTGGAGAGGGTAGAGTAGAGGAGGCAGAACCAGATTTCAGAATCAATTTAAGTCAGAGCCTGAGCCTGCGGATGGATTGCATGTGGTGATGAGGAAGAACCAAAGATGGACTTTAGGGTTTTAGCCAGAGAGGGCAGGAATGGCAATGCCATTTCCCAAGATGGAGACCCTGTAAGAAGGAGCAGATTGGGGGAAAGAGAAGAATGGGGAAATAACAGGTTAGTTTTATCCATATTGTGTTTATTGAAGAGCCTTGTTGGACATCGGAGTGGCATCGTATGGATGGTTGAGATTGAGGAAGAGACCTCAGGGGCGAGTCTGGGAGAGGCATACATGGCCAAGTCATCAGTAGAAGGAAGCTTTCCTGAGCTATGGACCACATGAGACGACCCAGGTGTGAGTATGGGGAGAACTGACCACAGACAGGAGAGAGAGCCGCCAAGAGTGAGCGAGAATGTGGGGAGAAAGGAAGAGGAGACGCCCAGTGAGCAGCTGCCCAGGAGCCACGTGAGGAAAACGCTTCCGGAGAGAGAATGTGTCCAGGGTGATAAATGCTGCTGAAAGGAAGGAAATTTTAATCGCTGTTTTTGGCAAGATGGAGTTCATAGGTGACCTTGACAATAGCAATTTCAGTAGCATAATGGGAACAAAGCCTGTTTGGAGTGAATGGAAATCAGGGGATAGAAAGGGAAAAGTGCAAAACGAAGAGCATACGTAATTTTGTAAAAAGATTTTTATTGTAAAGGAGAGCAGGGAAATGGGGCCGTTGCTGGAGGGAGGGCGTGGAGCCAAGGAAAGGATTTTAACATTTATGATGATGATTATGGTAATAACCATTATCATTATCATCATAATGACTGCCATTTATTGAGTGCTTACCATGTGCCAGGCACTGTGCCAACCGTTTTCCATACATGATCTCATTGGATCTTTTCAGCAAACCTATAAAGAAGGCGCTGTTGGGACTGTCGGTGCAGAGGTGTGAGAACAGAGGGACCAGCATCCCCCATCTGCAAAGTGATAGAACCGGGATCCCTACCTACATGTGTCTGACGCTACGTCCATGTCTCTTAACACAGCAGACTGACCTGTTCCCTTTACAAGACCAGCCGAAAATGAACAGTACTTAGTCAACACTTGGGTTGCCAGGGATAAAATTCCAACTCACATTGGCTTAAGAAATTTAAAAAAAAAAGTGTATCTCAAAAATCCAGGAGTGGATCTGAGCTCAGGTATCACAGAATTTGAAGGCTCATGCCGGGCCATAGGGATTCAGTTTCTCTCTCAGCTGCTGGGCTCTGATTTCTGCTCTGCTGCCTTTATGCCTGCAGATTTCCCCAGGTGCGATCTCCAGCAGCTCATGGCTCACTCCCAACAGTTTGGGAAATCCAGGGGTCAAAGTGGCAGATGGGGGTGGCTCTTATTTCGTGAGTTGTGTCACCAGCTCATCTTGGAAACAGTTGATATCCCAGGGGCATGAAATTATCTCATGGACTGGGCTTGAGCCACATGCTGCCTCCAGGCCACAGGACTGATGGGATCCAGAGCTTGCTCTCTAGAGCAGTGGTCACCAACAGGTAGTCCCTGAGGTCTGAAAGGTTGGCGGCTGCTGCTTTAGAGGTAAAATCCAGGTGCTATTAGCAGAAAAGGTATGCTAGGCAGGCAAAGAGGGCAGGTACCCACTAAACCAGGAATGTATTCGGATGTTTACTATCTTGCAGACAATGTCAAGGTTTGCTTCCTAGGAGTCCACTGGCATAGAAGTTCATCGAGTCCAAAGCCTTTCCAGTCTTGTTCATCAAATACAGTTGCCAGCGTAGTCCTCCGGTTTAAAGCGTGTATTTATTGAATGAATGAGTGACCTCAGTGATGCTTCTATCATGCTGCCCTGCTCCACTTGAGTTATTTACTGTATTTTAATTTTAGTTGAAGAGCTCTTCATGTGTTTGAAATTCGTTATTATTTTTCCTACGTGTACTTTTGCAACTCTCTGAAACTCTTTGTTTTATTTGGAAATAGTGTTTTCGATGAATGTGCTGCTCTTCAGAACAGTGTTTTTGATGTTATTTTATTCAAAGGAGAAAAACTGCCTCAGTACAAAACCCCCAGTTCTCTCTGTGACATCCCCCGAGGGGAAGAACCTGAAGGTCTCGCCAGAACTGAAATCCCAGCAAATCCTAACGCAGCTCCGCTTCCCCCCCTGGGGTTTTTCCCTCCCCTGCTGACTGTAGGTGAGGCTGAGCTCTGGGGAAAGACAGGCTCAGGATGAAGAGCTGTTTGGATGCATTTGTTCTGACACTGGAGTGCCTGTGGCAGCACCACCATCACGAAGCTCCCAGGTGGGCGGGGTGGAGAGACAAACAAGGCACCAGCCTTACAGATGAGCTGAAACTTCGCATTGTGTAGCGTGTTCACGAGGGGATGCTGAGGGGCCTTTAACTGCATAAAAATAAATTTCAGTCTGGTGCAGTGATTGTGTGAGGAGGCTTATAATAAAGTCAGGAAGGTAGATCTTGTCCTACATAAACTTAATGCCTTCTCCCCAGGCACTTAGAGACTTAAAAACAACAACATGTGCCTGGATTATGGTTGGGCATATGGAAGAGAAGCAGCCATAGTCAGTGTCCTGGATGGGAAGCAGCATTTTACCATAAAGATCAAGTGCAAGGGCTCCAGAGCTGGCCTGGCTGGTTCAAATCCACTCTCCCCTTCTTTCGTTAGGTGGCTGCAGGCAGGATGCTAATGGCCTGGGTCTCAGTTTCCTTGCTGGTGATATATGGATAATGAAACAGCATTATCTCATAGAGGCTGAGCATCAGCTGATGTGCTTAAGCATTTAAAACAGTGCTCGGTACAGAAATCAGCGGATTTGGGTTTGTTTCCATTGTTATTATTTTTAATGGGAATAAGAGGCTGAGTGTGCATGGAAGAAATTTTGTGCTTTATTTTGAATATCCAGAGGATTAAGCTGCAGTGTGAGTGTGTGCGTGCGTGTGTGTGTGTGTGTGTGTGTGTGTCTGTGTGTGTGTGTGGTAGAGGATGAGGATGAGGAGGAGGAGAGAGGCTGCTCTGAGATTGAGCTCTCTCTCTGGCTGTGCACAAAATATTTTCACATTCTGAGAATTGAGAGCACCTGTTGGGTGTCCTGCAAGTTTGAGAAGAGCAATTGCTCTCAAGTCAGGAGTGGAATTAATGTCATGGAAAGTATCGGAGGCTGATGTGAATAATTAAGCCTCCTAATGAGAGCATTAATATTTCCCCCATGGATTGATTTAGCGTTTCTGTTGCTAGGATTGTTGCACAAACTTACCTGAGCTGGCCATCTATCTTGATTGCTCAGGACACACTGTTCTGGGGAAAAAAAAGAAAAGAAAAGCTGGTAGAACACACCTAATCTCATATTGAAAACCCTGAGAAGTAGGAAGGGAGCACTTTACCCAGGAAGTCACGTGCCCAGGGAATGGTCCTGAGCGGCTCTTGCTTTCTAAGCAAGTCATCACTGGGCTTGGCCTTGCTATGATTTATTGATTTCTATTTAATTTCTATTTGAAGATGGGTGTGTTTGCCAATCCCATTCCTCCAGCATACGATAAGCTACAGGCTTGTGCCTCCCAAGTTCATGGATACCAACTTTCCTTTATGCATAAGAATAGCGGTGGCTGGGAATAATGTTACCCCTCCAGGCAAACACTGGACCAGCAGGCAAGGGCGGTGTCTCAGTCAGGATCCAGTGGAGCAGCAGGAGCAGGAGAATATATAGAATTTTTGCAAGAAATGGTTTACTCAATGGGGTGGGTGCTGGCCAAGGAAACCCGAAGTTCTTAGGGTGGGCAGCTGCAAAGGGAAGGTCATGGGTAGGCTAGAGCCCCACTGGCACGAGCTAAAGCTTGTTGTCCACAGATGGCAACAGGGAAGGGAGGTCTAGGGCAGTGATGGCGAACCTTTTGAGCTTGGTGTGTCAGCATTTTGAAAAACCCTAACTGAACTCTGGTGCCGTGTCACATATAGAAATTTTTTGATATTTGCAACTATAGTAAAACAAAGACTTATATTTTTGATATTTATTTTATATATTTAAATGCCATTTAACAAAGAAAAATCAACCCAAAAAATGAGTTCGAGTGTCACCTCTGACACGCGTGTCATAGGTTTGCCATCACTGGTCTAGGGGAAGGGAGAGCAGTTGCTGACCCAGGTGTACAGTCTCCCTCAGGGAAAGCCGGGCCTTCTCTTAAAGCCTCTGACTCATTAGGTCAGGCCCACAGAGGCCACCTCCTCTTAGATGAACTTGAAGTCGCTGACTTGGGACTTCAAATGCATCTGGAAAACCCCCAGCGGCACCTCGGATAGTGAGTGATGGTAACTGGGAGAGAAGAAGTCTGTGCTGCAAAATGCAGCCCCCTCCCTCTGTCCTCCGGCTCTCCCGAGAGAATCTCCCCGAAGCCCAGATAACCAGCAACACATCAAGCGGCCCACATGGGTAGCGTGCAAAGGGCAGGAGAGGAACCAGCCCCGGGAGGACGTTCCCCTGCACGTGGTGGGGAAAGCAGGTCCGGTTACACGACCACGTGTGCTTTCTCAGTTCACACAACATTGTTTATTGCTGTCAACCTCACATCCGCATGCCAGTTCGTGGTCTCTAAGCACATGCGCAGTCCATCTGCACTTGCTTTTGTTTTGCTTTGAGCTTCTACATCTTTTTCAAACAGATGCCGCAGGGATTAATGCCCCTTATTTTAGAGGCGAGGACTGAGGGCCACGGACGTTAAGGCGCTGGCTGACGGTCTGTCCCGCTGTCCGTGTGATGGGCCAGACATATCCAGATCTTCTGACTCTGAGGCCAGGGCTCATGCCACCTCCCCGGGCTGCGGCCCAGCTTGTTCCGTGCCTACTACCTGTCTCCCCTGGTAACATTTTCAGTGACTGCCCGTCTTCTAAAGCAATAGAAGGTGATCTGGGCGGTTGTGTCCAAATTTATGGCTGTGGGCTGTCCTTGCCTGTGGGTAGGTTCTGCTCTGCGTAACGGATAGTCTGGGAGACTTGGGAATCACACAGGACCCGACGTCATGTGTGTGAGAAAGGTCCCTTTTCAAAGGACAGGCCCTGCTCTGTAAGCCATGAGGGCAGCAGTGTGTCCTGAGTTGCTCACAGTAGTGAGCCACATAGCAAGCTTCCAAGAAAGAATTTTTGACTAAAGATTAATGTTTAATGAAGCTACGAATCCTGAACCGATGGGGAGCATTTATCTGTTAATGAGTTTTTGTGAAGTATCATCCAGACCTTTAAACACACCGGGTTATTAACGGTACCAGCTGACTCGCCACTTCACGGTCCACACCCGCTCTCTGCACCTTCAGCATCCCGGGAAACACGTGCTAGGCCAGGGGTGGGGAACCTTTTCTCTGCCAGGGGCCATTTGGGTATTTATAACACCATTCTCGGGCCATGCAAAATGATCAACTTAAAAATTAGCCTGCTTTATTTGGTCAAACATTTAATTAACTCACCCCTAATGCCTTGGCAGGGCTAGACCAAATGATTTTGTGGGCCTTATATGGCCCTCGGGCCAGACGTTCCCCACCCCTGGTCAGTTTCCAAAAGCCGGGGTCTGGGTCACCCAGGAACACAGAGTCTTCGTGGGGAGCCACCTTATCCCTCTGGCCTAACAGCAAAGCTTCTCTTGGTAGCAGCTGTATCTCCTCATTTTGTAAAATTTTCTGTTCTGGGGTATCCTGATGGTAGGACCCATGAGCCCATAGAAAAATGGTATTTTTTCCCAAATAAGTAAATGCAACTGACAAAGAGGGCCTCTCTTTGTCTGAATGCAACGCAGTCACAGATAAACTCCCAGCACTAGGTGAGGACTGATCCCACCCAGCAGGCACCCGTCCATCTGGAGTGTTTGGCTGCGGCCTGACTGGCGTGTGTTGGCTGCTTTCCTTTCTGAGGTTTTAGGAATCTCTCCAAAGCATTAAATCATCCTGATGGCCTGCGGAGTGAAGTGGTTCATAAGGGTGGAGCCAGTGGTAAATGGGGGCGGAGCCCGTGGTTAATATCAGCTCTGCCATAGCTCTGCTTGGGTTTGAGACTTCATTCCATCTTTATTAGCTGATGGCATTTTACTACTCTTGTCTGTACTTCGTTTCCTCTCCGATGAGATGCGGGTAATAAGAGTGTTTGCTTCACAGAATTTAATTGCGGGAATTAAAATGAGTTAGGTATGTAAAGCAGGCAGAACAGCGCAGGGCCTGGGGTACCTCCTCAGTACTATTATTAGTATTCGTACAGTAGTTGGTATTTGCTTTTCCTTATTGAAAGGGTGGGGCGTTATTTTGGGGGAAGATGTGAGTCTTCTTCCAGGAGCCTGGACCTCAAGCCTGGTAAGACACAGTCTGGGGAGGGTCAGGGTGGGGTTAGCGACCCCGTGGCCGTGGTCCATCAGGTGTTCGTGTTTCTGAACAAGGACAAAATGGGCAGGAACCTCCCACAGTCTCCGGCTGTACGTGTTACAACTTGGAAACGGAGCACGTTCAAATCTCCTAGGGAGCCTGGCTAATACCTCCCCGGGGGTTCTTCACATTGCGAATTCAGACAAATTGCTGCTTTTTAATTAACAGAGCCCAACAACTCTGTTATCTGTCTTCTCATGAATCTATTTTCTCTCTGATCCCTGCTTGTTCTCACACCCTGTCTGCTTCTGAGCTGTCGTCCCCCACGGTGCCCTGAGGGGTGGGTGCCTCAGTGGGGAGCAGAGCCGGGGCTGGGAGCTTTAGCCCCGAGATGGGTGGCTTGTCATCAAAGGCCAGCCGTCACCCAACTCTGTTTCCAACTGCAAGGGATTCAGAACGGAGGCCCCGGGTCCCTCGTGGCTGCAGTGCCAGCCCCGAGCTGGGCCTATTGAAGAGCTGGCAGAATTCCCTGGACAGAAACCAGTGGAAGCAGCATCCAGGGATGTCTCCCAAAGACCCCATTTATTTAAGTTTAATAAGACAGTTATTGACTCATAAGTAACAACCAACTCAAGGAAGCGTGTTTATCAAGGACGTGGGCCCAGATAATGTAACTGTGGCTACGCCAGGGCACAATAGCTGTGTCTCCGTACACAGAGCCCCAGTGAGGATGGGAACAGACTCAGAGGGGCACACAGGCTCCGTCCTGTCCTGCCCTCCCTCCTTGGTTCTCTGAAAAGTGCAGGCCTCGCTCAGGCTCAGACAGGAGGGCACACACCTTCACCCGGGCCGCCGAAGGCTGGGGTCAGTTTGTTGTCCTGAGCACCGGCCAGGACACCCAAGTTCAGAATGTGAGGTATGATCTCGTGTCCGTCACCATTCAGAGCTGACCCATGCCGACGCTGTCTGCAGCATTCTCCCTTTCTAGAAAACAGCTTCCTTCTAGCTCCATTCCCAGCAGGACACTTCAAAACGGCTTTGGAAAAAAACAAATTCTAAAGTTAAAAATATCCCCCCTCCACTCCCTGGCTCCTACTTATTAGAACAATGCCTAAGGCAGCAGGGGTGTCGTTGGCAGTTCTGTTTGTGATGGGACTAAAAGAGTTGATGTGTTTATGAATATTTACATCTCCGAGAGGAGACTGCTGTTAAGTAGAATTTATTTTTTAATTCTTTAAATCTTCTCTCGTGGCATGAAAATGCGAGGGCCCACAGATAGAGGAGAGAATGAAAAGGAAAAGAAAAAATGGTCACCCCAAAGCCTGCTCTGCACAGACCCCTTGTTGCCAAAGGGTGAGAGGGAGAAGGATGCGAGCGAGGTGTTAGTGAGTGGACCCCTGGAGTTGGTCGCGTTCCCTCAACTTTCTTTCCATATGATGCACCCGGTGCGCTCTGATGTTAGGTAACAGGTTCCCAGCACTGGCGCCTGCCAGCAGAGGCCGAGGTGGGAATGGCCGTGGCTCACTCATGCAAGAGGCAGGAAGGCCGCCATCTGAGTGTCGGGTTGCAAGGGCACTAGGATTCCATGTTCCCCAGTCCACTGGCTACCTTGCCATTGAATAGTCAGTCATTCCCGGGCTGTCTTGCCTCCACATAGGCTGTCTCCTTCCAAGGAACTTGAACATTTGCATTTCTGGTACCATTTCAAAGGTGCTGACCTGGCACGAAGTAGGTCTGATGCTCTTTTCTTCGTTTTCCCAGAGAATCGGAGTTAAGTCACTGGAGAACACACAGCAAGTCAAGAACCAAAGGGCTTACTGATCCCACAGCACCTTCAAGTCAGCCCTGGGGCTGGCATCTCTGCAGTGTGACAGGGACAAAACCTTGGCTCTGGGCACCGCGCCCTCGGAGAGCGGAGGCTCTCTTCCCTCACCTAACTCCTTTCAGGCGAGCATCTTCACGCCGTGCGTGAGAGGAGTGACTCCCACTGGCTGCGGGCACTTGGCTCACCTCCTGCTTGGCGACAGAGGGCTCTGAAGCAGGTGACTATTGAGCCATTGCTGTGCCCTAATTTGCAAGTTACTTTGCAAAGAAGCCTTCCCCTTGGCAGGCTGTCGAACTGTTATGAAGCTGTCTTACCAGTAGGCAGTCCTGGGCACAGCTCGCAGCTCATTTAGCAAAGTCCGGAGTAGACATGTTTGACATTCTGGAGGGTGCAGACACCCCTGGAGGAACCTTACGCAGTCAATGTGGGGCCGGTGAGGGGCGAGGATTCTGACGGGGAGAGGGAGGAAGTGGCGGAGACCCACAGGGCACAGCTCTTGGGCCACAGGCTTTGCCGTGCCTTGGCTGAGCAACGTGACCCTGACCCTGACCCTGACTTCTCACTAGAGATTTTACAGACTGAATCCCCATTTCTCCGCCACAGTCACGAGGGCGCTGCTTCACTGAGCGGCCGCCACTCCATTTCAGGGATCCAGTCCAGTAGCCCCTGCATCCTGGGAGGGAGGGAGGTGAAGCCATCTGGGACAGTCCCTCCGAGGTGGGTAGTCCGGTTGATTCAACAAGCATCACCGGATGCCTACCGGAAGCAGAGAGCCCCTCTGAGCCTGCCGCCCTGGCATAGAAGAACCAACGTCGATGCAGCAGACGACATACACACGTGGGGATGTTGAGAAATGAATTAGAATCCAACCTGTAAGCAGATGCAAAATAACAGAGGGCAGAATCGACGGTGTAGCTTCTTGAGGGACCTCAGTCTACCCCCCACAAATGAGGGGGAAGCTCCAGGGTCAAGGGTCGGATCTGCTGTTTGGCTTCCAGGACTTGAGGGGTAGCAATTTTTTTTTCCTTAAGGACAATTTATGTGAATTCTTATACACTTGATTAGTCCTTTTTTAAAAAAATAAATTTTTATTGATTTCAGAGAGGAAGGGACAGGGAGAGAGATACAGAAACATCAATGATGAGAGAGAATCACCGATTGGCTGCCTCCTGCACACCCCCACTGGGGATCAAGCCTACAACCCTGGCATGTGCCCCCAACCGGGAATCAAACCCAGGACCCTTCAGTCCGTAGGCAGTCGCTCAGCCAGGGCTCAATTAGTATTTTGTTTGCAACAGCAGGTGGGGAAGCACTGAGAGGGGAGTAAAATTCCTTCTCAGATCATCTGCGATTCAGGGCTGGTCTTTGGTTTCCTCCTTGTGCATTGAGAGTTGTTTCTAAGGCCTTCCTTTCCCCGGTGCTTTGTGACTTTGTGACCCTCCATCCCTTTGAACTTTTAAGTTTCATTCCATCCTCCCCTGGTATAAAAGGGACCTACTGCTGCAGGGGGAGCCCCTCTGAGCCCTGCAGGTGCTGGCAGAAACCATGGGCTCCTCCAGCACAGCATGGGACGCCCCACTGTCCATGTCTATCCCCCACAGGAGCGCGAGCTCAGTGGGGACAGTCACTGTTGTACCCCCCCACCCAGCACAGTGCCTGGCATCTGAAGGGCAACCCAGGTGTTTATTTATAGATTAAGTGCCTGGATGAATGAGTGAAGATATCAGCAGATGCATTTGCTCTTAGATACACGCCTTGTGTTGGAAATGTTACTGACTTGCAATTACTGGAGATCTATCTGCTGTGAACCCTTTGTCTGGATTTCCCCCATCATTTCTCCGTTCCTTCTCCCTCCGTCCCTTTCATGGGGCACAGTACAAACCACCACACACAGTCACTCGCCATCGGAGCATCAGTGGATGGACAAGAATGAGTGAACGAAAGAGGCTCCGTGTGGCCGAGGCTGATGCTGTCCCTCGGACACGCATTGTCACATCGCTCACACACTTCCCACGCCGACCTGCGGGCTGAGCTCAGATCCTCCTCCAGCAAGATCACAGGAAGCCAGAAATCCATTTTCCTGGGTGTGCACAGCTGTCACCTACCACGTTGGGGAGCAGCAGGGGGGTCATGGAGAAGGCAGAGAGGGAAGGCTGGGTAATTTAGGAGCTGAGGCCTGGCGAGGTGCAGGCCCTGGGCCAGGCAGCTTCCTCAACGGAGGAGGTAATGAGAATAATGGCTCTTATGGCAGCTTGGTGGGAGTTCAGATGTCTTCTCTCACGATCAATTCCAGGCGAAATTTAGGCAGGTTTCAAGTCAAAATAGATTTCTCTTACAGCCAGAGCAGAAAACTGCACCTGGACCCTCAGCCCCAGCGGGGCTCTCTCCACCGTGTATTCTCTCTGGTCATAAATATTCTCAAATGAGAAGGGAGTTGATGATGTGGAAGAGAAAAGGGACTCTGTTTGGGGTGTGCGTGAGGGATCTTGGCCAGGCGGGGCCTGAACTTGCATGTGCTGAGCAAACCAGCGGAGAGGCCGAGGGAGTGGGGTGTGTCCTCCAGAGAGAAGGCAGGCATGTGCGGTGTATGTGTTGTGCATGTGCTGTGCGTGTGCTGTGCTCATGGCGCGCAGGAAGCCTTATCTGCGTGGAACAGCAAACTCGAGGCACTTTCTTTTCTCTCTGAATCTCATCCCCTAATTTTCTCCCTTGATAATTAAATTACAGGAACAGGTTGACGCCAAAAATAGAGGGGGCGGCTTGAATGTGTTCAAAATTAAATTCATTTGGTGACAGAAATATGATTTGGCGGCGTGAAGTTTTCTGCCTCAGCGAGTAGAGTTGCTAAGGGCCCGGCGCTCACCCCACAATGAAAGGGGCCCTCCGCTCACCTGGAAGCCAGCCAGAGTCGGGCAGTTGGTTCCCCTGAAGAGCTAGCTCAGGGGTCCTCAAACTTTTTAAACAGGGGGCCAGTTCACTGTCCCTCAGACCGTTGGAGGGCCGGACTATAGTTTAAAAAAAACACTATGAACAAATTCCTATGCACACTGCACATATCTTATTTTGAAGTAAAAAAAACAAAACGGGAACAAATACAATATTTGTATTTGCATGTGGCCCGCGGGCCGTAGTTAGAGGACCCCTGAGCTAGCTGAACAGCAGAGCGGGCCGTGGGCAAACACTGGGGACAGGCAGCGCCGTGCCCAGGGGCCCTGTGTTCTTTAGTGCTCCCTGGAGCCAATGTGGCACGGCATGTGGGGACAGACCCCTGGCAGGACCAGGAGGGCGGAGGTATGGGGAAGCAGCGGTAGGTGTTTTGCTTGGGCCACCGGCGCTTGCATTCCCTGATCTGTACTTTTGCTCCCTCCTGCTCTAGTGCCCCCTCTGGAAAGAGGCAAACACCATGCGCAGGATGCACATTGTTGGAAAGACCCACCCTGTGCCTGAGAGTTCACCAGCTGGCCCGCACTTGGCACAAGAGGGCAGCATCTTATGTAATTTTTCTCTACTCTGTACGCATGGGGCTGTTTCTACCCCCTGGGCTCCCTCCCGGGGGCCTTTCTGATTGATGCCAGGAAAGGTTACTTTGTGGTGGGAGCAGTGAGGGGAGAGGGGACGGCTGCGTTGGCGCAGCCCTGGCATTCCTCAGCATGGCCGCCCTTCAGGCCCAGGAGCCGCCTCCATCAGCAGGAGTCCGGCCTTTCTGGTTGCCCTGTCACGTGTGAACGTGGCCTAATGGTGGTGATTAGTCAGTGTCCAGCGAGGAAATGAGTGGCCCCCGCCCCCCAGGTCTGCACAGAATGCTGAGTGATGCATCCGATGAGGGGGTGGAAAGGTCCTTAGCCAACAGGCCTGGGTATTGATCCAGGGAGCGAGGTCTTGCCATTTGGAGGCAAGTCACAGCTCCTTCCTGTGCAGTATGAGCGTGCGCCGTCTTGGAGGGCTCCGAGCACCGGAGGGCCGGGAAATTACTGCAGAAATTACTGAATAGAACTCCATTACCAACCCCCACACAGCCTGATTGTACCGAGTGATGTCGCAGATGCCTTGAATTCGAGAGTGTGTTGTCCTTTTAACATATTTTTCCATTCTTAATCCGTTTAGCTTTATTCCCAGGAGATGCTGTCCCCATGTGCTGGGAGGAGGGCATGTTTATGGAGCAATCCAAGGGGTGTGATTGACGCTGGAGTGTCATCCTAGAGTTGAGAGCAGAGAGCACATGTGAGCCTTTGGCTGGAAGAGGGCATGCTGGAGGCTTAAAGGCACAGAGCAGGATACGGTTTCCTTCCCTGGCAGTGGGGCCTGCTCTGCCTCCTGACACGTGGTTTACACACAATTGACAAGCACAGAGGGTGGGAAAGGGCTCCTGAGAGACAGTGGCAAGGGAGGAAAGAAAGGAAACCATCAAGAGACAGATCCAAACCACAGCTTTTGTCCTTGAAAGTTGGTTCAGTCCACAATAATCACACGCCATCACCCAGGGTTTATGGATATTAGAATATGCAACATGTAACCAGGTGTCCCAAATCCTCTGCCATGTGCCTTATCTGCATTGCCCAATGGTATCCTCACAACTACCCTTTTATGTAATGATGTTTACTTTGAATTTATATTAGTTCACACAAACACTCCATCCATGCTTTTGTTCCGGCCCTCCGGTCCAGTTTAAGAACCCATTGTGGACCTCGAGTCAAAAAGTTTGCCCACCCCTGTGCTAGTGAGTCAGACCAAACGTGGGGGCAGCAGCCTTGGTTTTTGGGTTCTGGCTAGGAAAGAATTCAGAGCAAGACCCAAACTGTAAGAGAACATTGATTGGGTAAGTTACAGAAGTAGAAAAAGTAACTCCTAAAAGAAATGGGCTTAGCAAACACGTTCTACAGGAAAAGGAAGGGCCCCTGGAGCGTGGGGGTGAGGAAGCTAAAGGTCATGTGCCTGGCGGGGGGGCGGGGGGAAGCAAGGCAGAAGGGAAAGGCACCGGGGTGCTCCCTGGAGGGAGAGCACACTGGGTCCTCCATCCTAAGGGTTTTAAGGGCGGAGATTTTTGGGGGGGTCCTGGGGGAAAATCTTAATAGAATATTGAGCAGCTTTCCAGGGTTATGGTCTCCCCTGATGGATTGGCCGGCACCAGGGCAGGGGGTCATTATTCCATGCAACTGATCCTGATGTCAACCTTGGCTGGTTTTGTTGCTCATCTGGGCCTGGAGCTGAAATGCAACCGAGGCCTAGATGTTATCTCTAGGGAGGAAAGGTCGGGGCTCCAAACCTGATGACCAGGAGATGCGAGGGGAGGAATGGTCACCCTGGGGCGAGGTCCCACCCTACCATTGATTGTCCCTGGCTGGACACCTGGGACTTTCCACCCTGGTGACCTCCTGGCTCTGGCCCATCGTCCTTGCTCTGCTCATGTCTGTCTAACGGCCTACAGCACATCCGCCATTTAGGATTAGAAAACTGAGATGAGGATGCCAGGGATTTTGGTTGTTTCACTTGGCGGTGCAGGCAGTGAGGGAAAGGAGGCTCCTCCAGATCCTCAGGAATGAGGAGCCTCCTCCAGAACGTGGCATCAACCCTCTGATGGGCAGTTCACACTCCTCCCTCAGACAGCCTAGGGTGGGTGGCTTCTGCACTGGGCAGTGCCAGCCGGAGCTCATGGCTCCACACGAGGCCCTTCCCAAGAGCCGGTGCTCCCAGCTGCTAGGTGCTAAGGTCCCCACCACACACGGCCCATGCTCCTGGCCGGCCACCCCGGCACAGAGTCCTGCTTTTAAAATGATTCCCATGACCGGGCGGTGAGTGTAGACATCTCTCTTTGACGTTCAGAATCCATCTATCCGCAGCCTCTGGGAGGGCTGCGGAGCTTTGTTAGGTCTGAGGAGGAGAGAGAGGCACAAGGAGACACAGTGGACATGAGACCAGCCCTCCCAAGACCCGCTGACCTTGTCTTGACCTCGATGGTCCCAAAGGGCAGGCAGCTGGCACCTGCTGGCCCGTGCAGATGTGGCTTTCACCTCTCTGCTCACCGCTCAGGGTATTAACCTGAAGCTGTGGCGAGAACAGTCTGTTCTACTCTGCCTCTCCCTGGCCTCTCGCGTCTCATTCCCCACCCATAACCTTGTTCTGAAGGCACTGAAAGGCCTTGGAGCTCTGCAGTCTCTAACCAGGTGGGTGAGAAGCCACGGCCCTCCAGCGGGAGAAGTGGGATGGGGCATTCACCACTTCCCTGCTAACTGCTTTGAAAGGAAGAGACAGGTGTGGGCCCTGCGGAGGCCTGAGCTGTCACAGGAGAGAGGCAGCATGAGGTGGCAGGACCGCTTTGTAGATCCCAGGCTGGCACCCTTGCCAAGATCACAGAGACTTGGGGAGGAGCAGTTGCCATCAAATCAGCAGGGTTTTAAATATATATTTTGGTAACTTGGAGGCAACATTGGAGGCAACGGTGAGTCAGAAGAATAAGAAGGGAACCAACCCTGAATATTACAACTGGTGTTTTTTTTTTTTTTTTTTTAACCTGGCCTGCACTCACTTCCTTAAGACAATGGAGGGTTGTTGAATCCTATCCCAGCTCTGCCACTTGTTAGCTGTGTGACCTTGGGAGCATGCTTAACCTCTCTGGGCTGCATTTGCCTTGTCCATTCTGAGGGATATATAATCATACCTTCCGCACAGGGATTTTTGAGAAAGTGAAGTTAGACACTTAGGAAAGGGCCTGGCAATATAGAATAGATCAAGTTTAAAATCATAAACCCTTTCGTTCAGGTAAAACTTATATGTTGATAACCACGGTGTACGGATAATAACCCATGTTGGTTAAACAACAACCTTGAGAAAGAGAAGCTGCATTTTCCCACACTTTATAGATAAAGAAGCGACGCCTCAGAGGGGAGGCTGAGAGGTGGCCACCGCCCCTGTTTAAAGGGACATGGACCAATAGCAAAAACGTCTCTGAAAATCTTTCTGCTGAGACATGAAATACACATGGACAAAGATTTCCATCCTCATCCTAGTAGTTTGCATTCCTTTGGTGCTGAAGGGGACCAGCACACTACACTTTAAGTGGAGACTGTTCTCAAGGCTTGGCACCAAGCAGCTAAAATGATGCCCTCGCCTATGTGGCTCAGTGGTTAGAGTGTCAGCCCGCACATGAAAGGGTCGTGGGTTCAATTCCAGGTCAAGGGCACAGGTTTGATCCCTGGCCCTGGGTCAGGGTGCATGTGAGAGGCAGCTGATCTATGTGAGAGACACATTTCCCTCTCTCTCTCTCTCTCTCTCTCTCTCTCTCTCTCAGTTCTCTCTCTCTCTGTCCTCATCCCCCACTTACTCCCTCCCTTCCACTCCCTCTAAAAATCAATGTTAAAAATATCCTCGGGCAAGGGTTAACAAAAAGTAAAACAAAAATACAATAAAATGAGCATGAGCGTGATAGACACTCAGACTCCCCATTAAGATCAAAGGTTATCTTAATTCACACAAATTCCAACCATTTCAAAGGCTTGGCTCTTTTTCTGGCCACTGAGGGTTCTAGGCAGCATAGCACAGATGAGAGCTCACTGTTCTTTGAAGGTCAGTGCTAATTGCAAGGTGACAGGCCCAGGCAACACTAGAGGAGGATGAGTCAAACACAGCTGGGCGCCTTTCTTCTTCAGCGGGATCTGCGTTTCCTACCCAGCAGCTGTGGGTGCCTAAAACTGACATTTGAGCTAAGCATCAATTTCACTTGCTCTCTAAAAAGGTGACAAAATGAGCCCATATATAGACGCTTGCACTTTCCACTCCAGCCTAGCACCGAATAGAATAGAGCCCAACTAGGTTAGAAGAGAACCCCAAATTGAGGAGCAACTTTAGAGGTCTTTCAAGCCCCCCTCCCACCCAGGCAAGCATCCTCTTTGCAAGGCCCTGCTGGTGGTTCTCTGCCCTTAACCCGTGCACTTCCAAAAGCACAGCGCTCAGCCCTTGGCAGGCTAATCCAGTCCGATGATTGACAACTTATGTCCATTTAAATTGCATCTCCTCTTTGGTCTTCTCTAACCCTTCCCTGAGGGGCTCCTTCCCTGGTTGTGTTCTTTTCCTGAATATGATAGTTCTTTCCCTGAATATGAATATGCATCCTCACAGAGGTGCTCTGAGTTATTTCAAAGTTAGGGCCTTTGACCCAACTAAGTCTTGTCTTTTCACTGTTCCTATTTTTCATTCATTTAGCCATTCCTAATGATTGTTAGCCTCTCGCTTCCCAATGCCCTCTCTGACGGTGCTGGCTAAACCGTGTATGGATGCTTTCCATCGGAGCCATGCAGAAACGAAGACTGTGGCCACAAAGATTGCTCAGAGCATGAGTACCACAGCGTGGGCTACAGAGGAAAGACGTAGGAAGGAGAAAGTGTTGCAAATGGACAGAAAGAGAAGGCAGAGTCGATGCAAGACAAGGAAAAGATTTAGGTTTCTTCTCACGCTGATAAACGAGGCCCCCTCCTCTGCACAGGATTAAGTTGCTGGCTCTTGGTCTAAATACAACATGTTGTCCTGAATCAATTCCCCCCAAATGAATCTTGGACCATTTTTCTCTGAGATCAAGATCATTTTGAATCCTGATCTGTCTCCCTGGTTGTTAAGGACTTTTCTCAGCCCTGTGTGGTCCATAGAGACATTCGGTTGCATTCCAAGTCTTGTCTCAGGTCAACGCTTAAATTAAATATGTAGTAAGACAGGGCCATGCACAGAACCCTGAAACACATCCCTGTATTTGGCATGTGTTACCCATGCTGAAATATACCTATTGTAATGTTCGGTGATTGAATATGGGTTAAGGAGACGATAACAGTATAAAAGAAATACGAAATCATCTAATTACAACACGGGGCATGTAAACAAATGGGCACAATAAAATTTAACATTTCTCTCACTAGACCACAGAGAATAGTTTATTGATTGTTGCAATCTTGGCAGCTATGCAGTGCCTGGCACATAAAAATAATATACTCCATGTTTATTTTTTAAAAATGAGCACATACGCTTTCACATCATCCTGGAAAAGAAAGGGAATTGGGGGAGCTCTCACTCCGTTTCCCTGCACTGGGGCAGGGACCCCGGAAAGCAACCAAAACTCCTCCTCCTCCTACCGTTCTTCTAGGCCTCTCCTCTTTCCCACTCTCACCTTGTAAATAGATTTGAACTTGTAGTTTATCAACCTTTCAACTACCTTGAAAAAAATCTGTTCTCCATGATAGATGTCTTAGTCTGCTCAGACTTCCACAGCACAGTGAAAATGGGTAGTTTACTAGTAAATGACAGACATTTATTTTCTTACTATTCTGAAGGCTGCAAGTTCAAGAACAAGGTGCGGAAGGGTTGGGTTCTCCTGAGGCTGCTCCTCCTGGCTTGCAGGCAGCCGGATTCTCTGTGTCCTCACAGGGCCGTTCCTCTGTGTGTGTGCCCCCTGGTGTCTCTCCGTGGATCCTAATCTGCTCTTCTTATAAGGACACCAGTCAGATTCCATTAGAACAGCGGTTCTCAACCTGTGGGTCGAGACCCCTTTGGCGGTCGAACGACCCTTTCATAGGGGTCGCCTAAGACCATCCTGCACATCAGATATTTACATGACGATTCATAACAGTAGCAACATTACAGTTATGAAATAGCAACAAAAGTCATTTTATGGTTGGGTCACAACATGAGGAACTATATTTAAAGGGCCAGAAGGCTGAGAATCACTGCATTAGAACCTACCCTAAGGAACTCATTTGAACTTAACCACCTCTTAAAAGACCTTATCTCCAAATACAGTCACATTCTGAGATACCGAGGTCTAACACTTCAACATATAAGTTTGGGGGTGGGAGCAGTATTCAGACAATAACAGTAGGTCCTCTAAGAGAAATCGCCTGCTTGGGCTGAGAGGTCAGAGACGGCGCTAAGTCTGTGAAGGAGAAATGACATGGGGTAGCTACGGGGTCTCGTCTAGGCCGGCTCTGGCCCACTTCCTGACTCCTCAGCTCTGGCCTTGTTTTGTATGAGAGGCCCTGGTGTTCCTTTTCCTCTCAGTGTGATCCGGGAAGTACTGCCTGTGTGTTCAGGTCCCATTTCCTTTTATTTTCTGTACACTGGATCTAGGGACTGAGCCTGAAAATGGGGTTTGCGTGGGCCTTGCTGGGGAGACCCATGGACATGCACCTGCAAAATTATGTTTGTGGTTTATGGAGTGACAGTTTCTACCAAGAGGAAGTTTTGCTGCCAGACCAGTGGTGTGAGAGGTAGCGTGCCAAGCCACCCTGCTCCCTCCCCTCCTGGGGGGCGGCCTTCGGCCAGGATACAGAGAATTCACGAGCAGGAGTGCCTGTCCACAGCCATCCCTCCATGTAAGTCAGAAGGGACATAAGGCTTATGGAAGCTACTAGTATACTCCCAACAAATGCCTGCTTCCCATCTGGGCACCATGCATCTGGTGTTGAAGGTCACGTCCACCCGACAGGGGTGGGAGTGGGAGTTTACAGGAGGGAATGGAAAGGATGTAGCCATTGCAGAGGGATTCTCTGCATCATACCAGGGTTGAGAACCGGCCTTTGATGGTGCCTGTGGGAATAGGTGCTGTCTGGGTCTGGGTGATGGGTGCAAGAAAAAGAAAATCCTGAGTCCAGCATGGACAGTTTTTCCAAGTTCACATGCAGGCTATCCCTCTTCCATAGGCTCTGTTCTTATGTCTCAATAACAATAAAAACAACCGCTTTTGTTAAGTCCTTATTGTATCATAGTCACAGTTTTAAAAGCTCTCTACATCTCACTTAATTCTCACAACCCTTGATGTGGCAGCATTCTTCATTGGGGAATATTGAGGGAAAGGAAGGTTAAGCAATTTGCTCGAGATCACAGAGTTAGAAGGCGATAAAGCCGGCAATCAACGCCAGGCAATCTAACTGCAGATCCTAGGCACTTAACATGTGAGACTCCAAATGAATAAAATCTTACAGCAAGGGTCGCGAGTTTGACATGCTTGCCTTACGTTTATTAAACATTGGGTGTGTGTCAGGCACTGGTCTGAGGTCATACAACTAGTAATTGGCTTTTCAATGTCTTATACACCTCTCTCTCTCCTCCTCTTCTTTCCTCTCTTGCCCTCACTCCCTCGCTGTCTTACACAAAAACACAACTCCTCTCATCTTGGGACAGTTGCTCCAAAGAGAACCTCAGACAGGGTTAGTGAGGATAGAGACATTCTAGGCCAGGGGTGGGCAAACTTTTTGACTTGAGGGCCACAATGGGTTCTTAAATTGGACCGGAGGGCCGGAACAAAAGCATGGATGGAGTGTTTGTGTGAACTAATATAAATTCAAAGTAAACATCATTACATAAAAGGGTATGGTCTTTTTTTTTTTTTTTTTTTTAGTTTTATTCATTTCAAACGGGCCGGATCTGGCCCACGGGCCGTAGTTTGCCCACGGCTGTTCTAGCCCCTCAGGACTGACCTAAGTAGGCTTACCTCTTAGAAGAACATCCATCCCCTTTCTTAAAGTAGCATTGTTGCCATCATACATTCTCAAGCATGGCTTTTATGTTTATTAGATGGCATCTGTGCCTAAATTGATTGCTATACTTGTTTAAATCATTTATTTATTTGTTTTTTATCAAAGAAGCAATAAAATATGTCTGTTAAGATTACTGTTTTTGGGCCCAGCCAGTGTGGCTCAGTGGTTGAGCATCGACCTATAAACCAGGAAGTCACGGTTCAATTCCCTGTCAGGGCACATGCCCGGGTTGCAGGCTCTGTCCCCAGTGTGTGTCGTGCAGGAGGCAGCCAATCAATGTTTCTCTCTCATCAATGTTTCTCTCTCTCTCTCCCTATCCCTTCCTCATTCTGAAATTAATAAAAACATATTAAAAAGAAAAAGATGGCTGTTTTTGGTGACAAGCAGATTAAGCTATCCTGCATCTTGCATGTGTTAGTGAGTTGGCCCTATGCAAATTAGATAATTGCAGTATTTTCTGACCTATAGTTTTTAATCTTAAAGTGAGGCCATCATATCTACCTCAGCATTGCTGTGAGGTTGATGCCCATTGCCACAGAGCTGGTAAGTTGCAGAAATAGGATTCAAATCCAGGGGTGTCTGAGTCCCTGTCAGTAACCACCAGCTGAATATGTTATTTTCTTAAGTTTTGTTAGACTCAGTGTCCCCACTTATAAAATGGGCATACTTATTCCCACCTCACTGATTTGTGATTATGAAATCAAGTGATATGTATGAAGAATAGTATATGCCGAAACCGGTTTGGCTCAGTGGATAGGGCGTCGGCCTGCGGACTGAAGGGTCCCAGGTTCGATTCCGGTCGAAGGCACATCCCCAATGGGAGATGTGCAGGAGGCAGCTGATCGAAGATGTTTCTCTCTCATCGATGTTTCTAACTCTCTATCTCTCTCCCTTCCTCTCTGTAAAAAATCAATAAAATATATTTTTTAAAAAAGAATAGTATAGTGCTGGTCACGCAGGGGTAAACTTGGGGGCTATTACAGAAAGGACAGTATAAGCTACAAGAAAAGTGTTATTACTTGCAAGTTGCAAATAAGAATCTATTTCTGCAGAATTGCCTTGTAACGTCTCCTTTTGTGTTTTATTTTGATACGCGTATACATCTACTTTTTTGGTTTCAGAATGTATGGATATGAATCGCATATGTATTTTTTGGAGTATCCGAGATTTCAAAGTAGCCAAGGGAGCTAGACTAGTAGAGACCACATAGTGAATGCCCTGAGTGGGCATGCATTTCCTCTCTAAGACGGCCCACCCTGGTACAGAAGGAGGGGTACCCAGGTGCTGCTGTGGGAATGGGGTTGTCGGCTTGGGAACAGCCAAAGTACTTTGTCTGATCAGCTTGCTGGTAATTCATCAAAGAGAATAAATGGGCAGAGTGCCTTGTGCGAATCTAATCTCCCCCCAATTCCCAAGAAGGCAGGAGATGAACCCGGACTGGAACAATGCGTTGGGGAAGATGAAAGGGACCTGTTTGAGGTAATATCTCTGCATTCTCTTTTTTATGAATTCATTTTTAGCCCTCGAACAAATGGACATAAATAATTCCCACCATTAGCAGCTAAAATGGGCAACCATTTCGGAATCAGGAGAGAGACAGGCTAATTATATTAATGTAGAGCAATTATATATATTTATGTTCAGTATCCTCACTGCAGTTCCGAGATAAAATTCTCTTCGGGAGGGAATGGGTGAGGTCAGAGAAGCAGTAGGGGCTGGGCGGGCGTTTGGGGAAATTCCTGGTGACTTTCAAGTTGAAGAAATGGCTGCATTTGAGCCTCTGACTGGTACCAAAGGCCAGCCCGAGTCCTGTGCTGGTTGCTAAGGAGGCCGCACCAGGTGATACCTGCTAGATACCAGTTGCTAGGAGAGCCCAAGGGGAGCTGCTTTTTAATTCATATCTTGCATTAATTTCTTCATGTAAAAACAGAGTCCAGTTCTATAGTTCTATACCCACCTTGTACATGAGAGGGATTACTGCTGGAAGAAGATGCTCAGGCAAAATCTTGACCATTCATTGCTATAAGTTCTGGACCTCTCACCCCAGATTGTCATGCAGACTTGAGGATTCAGCCACCACGTGCTGTCCCCAAGCTTTTACTACCAGGGCCAATGGGGTGGGGGCGGTTGATTTGCAAGGGGGAGGCTGGTGCTCGAGCTGGGCTCAGCTGTACATCGGGCATGATAACTGAGTCACCAATGAAGGCAGTGTCCCAGTTCAGGGCCCTGATTTAGACCCCACCTTCCCATGCAGCTGGAGCTAACAGGCCGGGGCATTCAGTCAGGAGAAGAGTGAGGGAGTTTGTCTGATCTGTGACTTGCGTCATAATGTCAACTCTGGTTTTTTGGGGGTTTTTTTGAGTGTGTTTTTAAAAATATATATATTTTATTGATTTTTTACAGAGAGGAAGGGAGAGTGATAGAGAGTTAGAAACATCGATGAGAGAGAAACATCGATCAGCTGCCTCCTGCACACCCCCCACTGGGGATGTGCCCGCAACCAAGGTACATGCCCTTGACCGGAATTGAACCTGGGACCCTTCAGTCCACAGGCCGACACTCTATCCACTGAGCCAAACCAGCTAGGGCATAATGTCAACTTTGGATAGACCACTTGGGCCAGAGAGACTGGCAGTGCTATTAACTAGGTCTAGGTCACATGCCCTCTGTCATGTCCAGAGGACTCTCACCCCACCAGAGTCCAAGGAGCGGAAAAGGACAGGAGAAAGTCTCCATTTCTAGAGCAGATTGAAAGAGGGAATATTGGGCAAATAAAACTCCTAGATCTCCATTCTGGCCTGCTTTCCCTGTGTGATCTGGGACACAGTGTGTAGTCTCTTTTAGCTCCAGATAAACGACATTCATCATTTCTTCCTCATAAGGTTGAAAATGAAATGAGTTAACATACATATGAACAATATTCTGTGTTTGGCATGAGTAGGCACTCAATAAATGTTCATTCATTTGGGACTAAGTAGATACCTGTATTTTAATTCTTTTCCAGAGCTCTTGGAGTGCTAGTTTGAAAGTTTGGTTCTGATTTTTCTGACTAGGCTGTGCTTTGGGGAGGCAGTAAATAAGACAAAAACTGTTTTTCTGCCATACTGCCCTCTATCAGTCCCAATCACCCCAGAAATTCTCTCATTGCCCCAGAAGCCATTCCTGAAGCAAAAGCTATAGATGTCCCCCATTACCTACCTTCTCATCCATCCCTCCATCTATCCACCCACCCACCCATCCATCTATCTGTCCATCCTTCCAATCATTCCATCATGAGGTTTTTTGAACACCTATTAAATGTCAGGCACTGTGCTAGGTACTGACTATACAGTCATACTTGAGACAAAGTCCAAGTCTTATGGAGCAAGACTGTAAGGTCGCCTTTCAGAATTTATATTCTACTCAAGCAATCTTGTAGATTGGGGGGAAGGGAGGGGTAGAAGCAAAAGAAGCAAAGTACTTCCCCAAATATAAGTTAGGAAAACTTTTACATATATAGTTATTATGATGCCTCCAAGGTTGCAACCAAACAACGTTGCCTTGACTGGTCTGGCTCAGTGGATAGAACATCGGCCCACAGACTGAAGGGTCCCAGTTTGATTCCGGTCAAGGGCATGTGCCTTGGTTGAGGGCACATCCCCAGTGGGGAGTGTGTAGGAGGCAGCTGAATCGATATTTCTCATCGATGTTTCTAACTCTCTATCCCTCTCCCTTCCTCTCTGTAAAAATTCAATAAAATATATTAAAAAAGAAAAAAAAAGACAAAGCCAAACTTTGAGGATAGTCAAAGGTGAGTGGAATGATTTTGATGACCTCTTCCTAATAGAGAGAATCCATGGGAGAAAAAAGGCAGGAGTTCAGGCTATCCTGGGCAGCTTTGTGAGAGGTCTGGAGGTGCGCACATCTCCAAACAACCCTCTACCAGAACAAAGAACAGTCTTGTTAATTAAATGTTTAATGCCTATCATAGCTAACATCAATTTAAGGTAAAAGGCAGTGGGCTGCCTTTTAAATGCTGCATACCTTTATGACTCTTCTCAATATTATTTATGCCTTAAACTTGACTGCTGTGGTCTCTGTGGATTCTTTCTCCATAGCCTCATGATGATTCTGTTCAGTAGACAGAGCAGGGTGACCTACTCTTTGGTTACAAATTAGGAAACGAGGCCCCGAAAACTTGCCTGTCTAGTTCAGGTATACAACCAGGAGCCGCAGGGCCAGAATGTGACTCACCCCTTTGAGCTTAAATTCCACACTATTTCCAATCGACCACTGCACTTGGGAGTCTGAGGCAGGGTGGCAAGAGGAGAAGTGAGGCATGCGTTTTCACACTTTGCAGACCTTTGCCTCTATCCTAGTGTTTCAAGTTCCTTTGCCTTTATAGCACATGGTTGGCGGTGTCTAAGACTTCTTTAGAGTGAGACCTTGGTGAGGGCATGGCCTGGTACCGCATTGTCGTCATAACCAGGAAGTCCATCCACCTGGGAGGCCTTGAGAAGCATCGCTCTCCAAATCTGCCTCTTGTGGTGAGAGGATGGTGCAGCCGATGGCAGGGACCGGCCTCTGGAGCTAGTCAGCCGGGGACAAATTCTCGTACTTGCTCTCAAGATTACGCAGAACTTGACCAAGTCATTTCCCCTCTGTGCATGTCATCTCCCTCCTCTGAAATAGGAAGATAATAGTCTTACCTGCTTAAGATTACTACGGATATGAAATCAGCTTTATCAGCTGTAGGAGGAACTAGGTTCTCAAAGTAGTCATTCTAGGATTTGAGTCTCTCTCTCTCTCCTGCTGTCTCCCTCTAACCAAATAACTCACATTTGTGTGCATGTCACAAATAGGTTATACACTATGCCCCTCACAGGGAACGATGCGCACACTTGTCAGAATGAATGAGATGATGGGATTGGGATGGGATCGTTATCTCAGAAAGGTTCACGGGAGCAGACGAGACAAAAGCTGGCTTTTGGTACCTACCGTGAGGAGAGAGTGATATGGAAATGCATCCGTTCCCAGTGTCTCTCCCAGCCTGTCAGTGCCTGAGGTCCCGCCATTAGTAAGCTATTCCTTAGGTCTTAGAGAGTTTCTCTAAAGGACACTTGAAGTGCAACACTTCTAAGAAACCAGATTCCCCAGAACTATGACAAGTGGTGCCGACATTTGAAGAAACACCAGCAGCAAGAAATCACTGGTTGAGGAGCGATGTGGGAGGTTGTATGGCTCCGAGATAAATTCTTCAAACTTCACTTGGGTCCCTGAAGGAAGGGCTAAATCCTCAAG
>NW_005871675.1:112472-180555 GCF_000147115.1 Myotis lucifugus | reverse complement strand
ACCACACACACATACACACCACATACACACAAACCACACACCACACACACACACACATGCACATATCAAACTCACATAGGTTAGTATATCACATAATACACACCACATCCACCACACATGCACAGACCAACACACCACATACACATATACAAAATCTCTATAGAGCACATACACATATGCACGCACATATATACACATGCACATACATAATATTTGGGTCTCTCCAAAAGACTGATGCAATATTTTACCCCTTGAATAAGCCCAAACTCCAAATCCATTCTCATTCTTTTGTACATGAATGTATTTGAGTGTGGGGAGGGTTGTCTGTTAAAATGTAGATCCGTAGGCAGGCCCTGCGCAGAGTATAGGTTCAGGAATTCACGTGTAGACAGTCTGTTCTCTGGGTGACCTTTGCATGCTTTGGTTAGAGAATCGCCGGCTTAGAAGGTAAATGAAAGGAGGTCTCTTTCTCACCAGGTTGCCCATGGCAGTAGCAGAGCTGAGTCCTAGAAGAATAATTTCACATTCCAGCTCTGTCAAAATGGTCTTACTAACTCAGGTCCGAATGCATGAGGGCTGGCAGTAGTGCATAGTAAACCGACTTTTCCCCAAATCTTTGATTGAAGGAAGGTATTCACTGCTGTCAGAATTGTCTGGGGGGAAGAATGAGACTTGCTTGACACATTTTGCAAGTTGCAATTAAATATTCATAGAACAAAAATTCATCTGTAGTTCTTTGTTGTACATGAATTACGTGCAGAGGGTGTATTAATAGCAGGCAAATCTTTTCTTAATCTGTACATCTTGTTGACCATGAAATCCAGCCCCTTCTGCCTGGGGTCTGCTCCTCTCCTTTCCCTGCCATTCCTCCATCCTTATGCCTCTCTGGAAGTCTTGCTTTCTAATGGTTAAGGCCAATGGATATGTCCACTCTTTCATGTGCTGTACTAAGAACACATTTCAGCCCTAGCTGGTTTGGCTCAATGGATAGAGCGTCAGCCTGTGGACTGAAGGGTCCCCGGTTCGATTCCACTCAAGGGCACATGCCTGGGGTTGCAGGCTTGATCCTCAGTAGGGGGAGTGCAGGGGGCAGCCGATCAATGATTTTCTCTCATTATTGATGTTTCTCTTTCTCTCTCCCTCTCCCTTCCTCTCTGAAGTCAATAAAAAATATATTTTAAAAAAGAACACATTTCTTTCCCAAAACACTCTCCTAACTTCTATTCAAATTTCTCAACACACTTGCTCCAGTAGTTTTCTCTGATTGTCTACTCCTCCCCACCAATATGGACGAAGTGTCTGGTAAAACTTTTCATCCGTCCCACTTTCTTTCCCCTGTAAATGAGCATGGGGTGTTCCTTGCTTATATAGAGCTGTTTCTGTAACACATGCTCATGGGAATTGGTATTTGTCTAGTTTCCCCAATAATGATCCCAGGGGATGGAGGCATCTATTACTTCCTTTAGCATCAGACCCAGTGGTACCCAGTCAACACTGCCCAGTCAGCTCTGGGCATCTGCCCAGGTAGGCGCTCTGTCAGTGACTCCTCCGTGACGCTTGCTCTTTCTTCCCCTTGTGATGCATAGACCGGAAATGCTTCCTGCCACTTGCAGAATGCAACTTGATGTCCCCAACCGTTAATTTTATGAAACCAGGAGAACCAAGCTAATGTGGGTCCATCACTACGAGTTAGCCTCACAGCTCAGACCAAGGAGACTCATGCCGGCTTTGCTTCTTCTTCTTTTTTTCTTTTCTTCTCACAGCCTATTTTTCAAAACCCTCAGTAAATACATTTAATAATCAGACGGGAGATTAGCATACAGAGCCAGTCTTAACTAAATTTGAATTCAACCTTTATTTGAGGCTGTGATGGCTAATATTGACTGCCGCCTAGAATTATGAGAAACCCCTGCCTGGTCCGCTCCAGTGGAGCCCAGCTCTATTTTTTAAACCAGTTATTGATTTCTGCAAATAGGCTTTCCTTGAGGCTCCCGCGGATCATGGTCTTTAGGTGAAGTGCGGCAAGGTGATGGATAGTGAGGGCAAGTACATTTTCCCTTTGTTCATCTACATTCTTATTAATAATAATATCTTTCATTTATAACTCCTTTCATCCCCGGGCATCGTGAGTGCTTTGCAGACATAATAATGCTGTCTGGAGAGATCCATCACCTGGGGCGAAGGCAGCACTTGTCTAGCTGCCCGCCGAGCTGAGCCGCAGCCGGACGCCGGGGAGAGCCCGGGCAGCAGCACGGCTAGTGTCAGAAGACAGTCACAGGAGCCTGGATCAGAGTGGGGCTGAGCCTTTGACCTAACAGGCACCGGTGTGGTGAAGGGCTCAGCCCCTGGTAATGCCACTGATACCCCAACCACTGTGCCCAGTCAGGGTGGCAGGGGTCAGGGTTATTAAAGAGATAACCATGCCCGGTTGGCATGGCTCAGTGGTTGAGCATCCATCTATGAACCAGGAGGTCACGGTTCGATTCCGGTCAGGGCACATGCCCGAGTTGTGGGCTCGATTCCCAGTGTGGGGTGTGCAGGAGGCAGCCGATCAATGATTCTCTCCCATCACTGATGTTTCTCTCTCCCTCTCCTTTTCTTTCTGAAATCAATAAAAAAGAGAGAGAGAGAGAGAGATAACCATGTTTAGTTTTCCCACTTCTACAGGAAAAAAAAAGGACAAGATGACTAGACAGGTCTGATGGGATGTAATATGTGTACAGATGTGGCCCCTTCCTCCACGGGCAGGGGGAGCGCTGTAGCATTTTGGGTAGTGCTGTGATGATCCCGGCCCTGCTTCTTGTGAGCATGTCCTCTTGGAGGCCCTTGTTTCTGCTCTGTTCATTGCAGACAGGCAAACGTGGCAGAAAGATTGACTGGACTTAGGGGGTGACCCCCAAAGAGGAGGGTTAGGGTTAGATTAGGCTACTTTGTCACTAAACTACTGTGGAACTTTGGACACGCAGCTTAACCTCTGCGCCTCACTTTCCTCATCTGTAACAAGAGCAGCAATAGAACCCATGGTGCAGGGCTGTCTGAAGGCAGAACGTATACGCAGAACTTATCATGGTTCCTGCCACACAGCAGGCACAGTTGTCAGTTACCTGGCATCACTGCTACTATTCCACAGATAACGTCAAACCCAAGTCCACAACTTGGAGATTCATCTTGGAACCCCTTATGATTAATTTTTACCCAGATCTGTTCCTCCATCACGGTGGGTAGCACGTTATAAATATTAACATTACCTTGGTTGGTTAAAGAGCAAAATAAGAAAACGAAGGAAAGAGTAGGAAAGAATGATAAGTCAGTCCATTAAGGTTCCCTTCACAAGACTTTGCCATCAGGATTTATAGGTGATTTCTGTCAGGTGTTTACTGCACGGAGTCATTTCTCTCATCATCTGGACATCTCCGGAAACCCCTCTTCTCCAGGGAAACTGGCCATCTGGGTGGGCAGGAAACTGCAGGCCCCTCCCAGGCTTGTCCCGGGGTTGCAGGATGAGTATCTCAGGTCCTTCTGCTCATTAGCAACGCAGATGCTCCCCGCCCCCCAAGGAATCCATCCATGGAAATCCTGCGAGGGTTGTCAGTACCTTTCTCTCATTTACGTCTTAGTTTAATGGTTTTGCTTCACTGCGGCGTGGCCTGTCTCTGTGTATTCAGATCACTGCATGTGCTTAGAAAGCAGATTCTTCAAGAGCCAGCACTCCCTCTACTTTGTTCTCCAGCACGGGGCCCAGCACACTGCTGTGTCGTCGGCAGGTGGATGCTTAAATGTGTCTGATGCCAGTGGTCCGGGTGCTAGTTTGCTGTATGCACTGGGTGCACATTATTTTCCACTAGCTCAGTAGCGGTGAGCAAGACCCTGGTTTAATTACCTTTTTAATGGCTGGTGAGAATCAAAGGATGGGTGAGCCGGAACGCGGAGTGGCACCAGCTGCCATTCCCATTCCCTCACTGTCCTGAGCCTTGTCCAGCAGAGGCAAGATTAGAAATGACATATACTTATTACCGCTCTTTCTCCAGTGACATGTGGCTCACACCTTTCCATGAGCAAGAATCTCTCCCTCCTGCAGGCGGCAAAGGGAGAGAGCTATGCACTCTCCGCTCATTTGATTAGCTCAGAGGTTCTCAACCTGTGGGTCGCGACCCCTTTGGCGGTCGAACGACCCTTTCACAGGGGTCGCCTAAGACCATCCTGCATATCAGATATTTACATGACGATTCATAACAGTAGCAACATGACAGTTATGAAGTAGCAAGGAAAATAATTTTATGGTTGGGTCACAACATGAGGAACTGTATTTAAAGGGCCAGAAGGTTGAGAACCACTGGATTAGCTGCTCTCCGGCTGAGAGGCAGAAACCTAATGGCTGTTGAGTACATCTTACCTAGGACTGAGCTGGCCACCTAAGACAACTGAGTCCCCAGCTTGTGAAACAGGTTGCATCACAGAAAGGCTGGACCAGGCAACAGGACCTCTTGAATAAGGGCTTATCCGTTTGAAGTCTTCATTTGCCTTTTCAGATGCTTTTCTCTCTGGAGTTATAATTATATCTCAGAGAGTGTTCTTGCCTAAACATGTTGGGGAAAAATTTTCAGCATCAGAGTTCAGTGGCCTCTACACGATTGTGTTCATTCATTTACATGACTGTGTCCTCTCACTAGACCAGTGGTCGGCAAACTGCGGCTCGTGAGCCACATGCGGCTCTTTGGCCCCTTGAGTGTGGCTCTTCCACAAAATACCGACTTCTGCGCATGGGCCACGAAGTTTCAATCGTACTGTACGTGGTATTTTGTGGAAGAGCCATACTCAAGGGGCCAAAGAGCCGCATGTGGCTCGCGAGCTGCAGTTTGCCGACCACTGCACTAGACTGTAAGCCCCGGGAAGGTACCATGACAGCTGCTTGCTGTCAGTTCCCACTGTCTGGTCCATGGCAGGGGCCTGATGAGTGTGATTGGCTGGAGGGATGAAGAGGTGAGCGCTACAGTAGACACGGAATGAATAAGTGACAAGGGCATATTTGCATTTCAAGGCTAAGGGCCCTGTGATGTCATATGCATCAATTAGTTAGGACAATCCATACAAGGGGTCATGCATGCTAAGGTAGGGAGGAGGGGATTGGGGACAAAAAGATTACAGTCTCTTCCTTGTTCACTGATGGCAAGATTTTCCTAAAGACATGGGAGGAAATAATATTTATGGGGTTTGTTGTAATTGCTGTCCATGGACCCAAATCTTAAAAGAAAAGCCTTGCTATCCCTTACCATTAAGGCTTTTTTTTTTTTAAGCCTGGAAGTTGTTTGGTCTCATCCTCTTAATTGAGAAAAATTGCCCTCTGATGTGCCCAGGTGCCAGCCAAGGACTTCAGAAGTTGGTTTACTTTTTATCGGTCTTGAAATCCAGCCTTTCCCACTCCTCTAGCCCTGAGTTCCCAGAACAGGAAAGGGTGCGATGGAATTCGGCTGCTTGCTCTGCAGTGCAGACAGCTCCCAGGGCCACGGACAACCCGCTCCCCTTAGAACACACTCAGCTCCGTCTCAGGAACCGCCTTTCTCTGGGGGTTCCTCTTGAACTAGACACCGGACAACAGGAATATGTTGAAGCAGAGGCAGTCCAGGGGTTCTACGTGGGCTTTACAGACAGCCGTGCACAGAGTGTCTGTGGGGAAGGGGTGAGGTGACAGAAGGGGGAGGAAGGGCCATGTGTGAGACCCTACACCGAGGTGACTGGGCCTGGCTCCTTGGCATGGGCAGGCCGTTTTCCAAGGCGTCTTTCTGTCCAGATTGATGTGGAACACCAGCTCCCCTGCAAGGAGCTTCTGCTTGTTATTTTGACTGATGGCAGGCAAGTGACTGTTGCAGTGGCAGCAGCCACTCATTAGCCCCGGCGAGCCAGACAGAAACCATCACCGCATTCTGACCGCATCGGCCCCGGGAGGGGAATATTCAACAGGAATTGATCTTCGTAATGAGAGCACAGCCCGTGCCGCTTCGATTAGCAGCAGTGGAATCTTAAATAGTTAATCATGACAGAGAGGCCGGCACGCGCACATGCGTGGACTGGGGCGCCAGCGTGTGTGGGAGAGGGAGACGTGGGGGTGGAGAGCGGGGCCGGGGCCGGGGCCTCTCTGTCCATCCAGGGAGGGCTGTGCGGGCAAGCCCAGAGCCAGGGCCGGTGGAGCAGAGTGGCCGCAGCAGGGAAATTCCTCCAGGGAAGCGGTTGAGGACACGGCCTTCTCTCTGTGCTCACAGGACCCCCCAGGGCTCCTCTCAGGACAATCTGTCCAGTGCCCAGTCACTGCCTCTTTCCCCTCACAGACGGCCATGGGGCCCACGGGAAGGAAGATGAATGCTTGGTCCCGGCCCTAGCCTCTAGGGCAGCGGTTCTCAACCTGTGGGTCGCCAACCTGTGGGCCGCGAGCCCTTTAGGGGTCGAACGACCCTTTCACAGGGGTCGCCTAAGACCATCAGAAAACACAGATATAATGACATATTGTTTTTGTGATTACTCTCTATGCTTTAATTATGTTCAATTTGTAACAATGAAAACACATCCTGCATATCAGATATTTACATGACGATTCATAACAGTAGCAAAATTACAGTTATGAAGTAGCGACGAAAATAATTTTATGGTTGGGGGTCACCACAACATGAGGAACTGTATTAAAGGGTCACGGCATTAGGAAGGTTGAGAACCGCTGCTTTAGGGCAGTGGTCGGCAAACTGCGGCTCGGCAAACTATGGCTCACGAGCCACATGTGGCTCTTTGGCCTCTTGAGTGTGGCTCTTCCACAAAATACCAACTTCTGCGCATGGGCCACGAAATTTCAATCACACTGTACGTGCGCGCCTGCACGTGGTATTTTGTGGTATTTTCTGGAAGAGCCACACTCAAGGGGCCAAAGAGCTGCATGTGGCTCTCGAGCCGCAGTTTGCCGACCACGGCTCTAGGGGGTCAGATTTGCCTGTTCAAAACAGAGTGGCTCCCTTTTTCTAGCTCTTGGCTGAAAGACCTCCTTCCCAAACCCAATGTGCATAATTAAGAATAGGCGGCAACGGACAAGAAGACATGATAATTGATTGTGGCCTTTTGCCTGGCAGCTGCACTTAATTAACCTTTAGATTCAAATATCAAGTGGTGCCTGCACGAGAGGCCTGGGGAAGGAGCCTTCTGACCAGCTTATCTCTGCTCAGAGGGGCCGGTTCAGAGGTCACCACAGAGCTGGGCCGGACCTTATCTATCTATCCCCGTCCTCACCCACCATCATCCCCAGACACAGCGTTTCTTCTCCAGTCCTCAAGGGCACAGTGACATCTGACGTGTGCTGCACTTCCAGTCTGGTCTGCAGCCTCGGAGCCATCCCACCTACAAATGGGAGTCCGTGACTTGGTAGCTACTTGGCTGGGCCTTTGCAAAAGACAGACAAAGGCACCGCCCACAGGCCAGACAGATCCTTTTTTTTTTTTAAATTTTTTTTTTGTTGTTTGTTTTTAAAATATATTTTATTGATTTTTTACAGAGAGGAAGGGGAAGGGATAGAGAGTTAGAAACATCGGTGAGAGAGAAACATCGATCAGCTGCCTCCTGCACATCTCCTACTGGAGATGTGCCCGCAACCCAGGTACATGCCCTTGACCGGAATCGAACCTGGGACCTTTCAGTCCGCAGGCCGACGCTCTATCCACTGAGCCAAACCGGTTAGGGCCAGACAGATCTGTGTGTCCAGGAAACAACAGTGTGAAGTCCTGCCCGGCTAGTTTCATCTCGCCAGCTTGTAGAGACCATAATCACTCACAGTGCCTCTCCCGTGAGAACAAAGCCCAGCGAGTGTGGGAACCACAGGGAACTCGGGACTGGGGACTCTGCTCAAACTCACTCCATGGACTGAAAAGGCAGGAGTTGCCCGTCTCTCAGGGTCATCGTGTGGCTCCTGGGAGCTGGACCCCGCGTTTGATACTGTTAGTCCTCGTAGAGAGCTGAGCCTGGTGGAGCCACATCGGCTGCATTTGTCTTTGAGGCGTGTTGCTAGGGTGACTCAAAGTGCGCCTCGGGGTGTACGGGCCCAGGTGATGATGCACCGTATCCAGACACATCTGCCCTCGGGTCAGGCGAAGGCTGTTTGCCAGCCAAGTGCAGCTGGAGCTCTTTTCCGTGTGGCTTCTCAGGGGCAGTGTGAACCCAGCCATAGCACAGTGGGCTGTCTGACCTCCAAGTGCAGCTCAGAGCACAATCGGTGTCTCTTTCCTTCTATCTCCCTGGTAACCTGGCTTCAAAAGAGAGTCAGACTTTTTTGACCTGCAAGAGGGCATGTCTGGATTGACACACATTTTTGGAGGTGGGTGGGTGGTAGTGTTTCTGGCGGTGCGTTGCCTATTCTTCCTGGCCACATTTCAAGAAGAAAAAAAAAATGAGAGAGAAAGGGGAAAAAAGGGAGGAAAGAAAAGGCAAGAAAAGAGGAATGAAAAGAAAAGAGAAAGAATATATGCACTTTTTTCCTATTATTTCTTGCACCCATATTTGATCCCAGACGTTTCTCTGTTTGGCCCACATCTTCACAGTGAATCTGTCCTCCCCTCCAGAGCAAGTGCGTTTTCTGTTTCTTTAAGGCTTTTTTTCTTGCAAAAGCAAAAATAACAACTGCAGCTACTAGACTCTTGAATAACAAGAGTAACTACTTTTAAGCAACGGACAGTTACAGCAGGAATATTGTCTGTCGCAACGGAGAGAGGGCCCAGCTCTATAGCAGACAGCCAGCTTCCCGCCAGGCTCGGCCCTTTGTCATGGCTGCGTGGTCCAGGGTTTGGTGCCCTTCTCTCCTTTTCTTTGGGTCAGTTTTGTAGCTTCTGGAAAACAGAAGACTGTCATTCACAAGCACTCCTGGTCGATTATTCATTGATCCCTCTTAGAATGTGTATATTGTTATTTCCCCAACTGCTAGCAAGGGGCGAGACTGTTACAGAGTCATTTATTGGCCAAAATCCAGGTATAAGGTCAAGTTGGGCATCAAGTGCCCAGCTGAACATGAACTAGTATGAATAAGCATTAGCCCAGCTGGTGTGGCTCAGTGGTTGAGCGTTGACCTATGAATCAGGAGGTCTCGGTTCGATTCCCGAGCTAAGATTTCACAGAGACAGTGATATGTGGGCCGGGTCTTGGAGGATGGACAGGCTTTTGTTAGGTGGAGAACTGGGGGAGGACTAGATGGAGGAAGCAGCCAGACCAAGGCAGAGGGGTCTGAAGGTACTTGTCAGGAGCGGGAAAGAGGATCCGGGTCCATTACAGCTGGAGGTTGTAAAGCATAAACAGCGACCACACATGGTGCTGGAAGTTGGGCAGCAGGAGTGGGAGGGTTTTTCGTGTCATGCTAAAGAGATTGCACAGTATCCTACGATTGTGATGGGGAGCCCCAGGAGTTGGTATGCCAAAGAGGGACTGGTCAGATTTCTGTTTCTATCTGGAACTCAGACACACAGAATTAGATTAATTATAATTATGGGTTCATGCCACACACTCACAGTTTTTATGCACATGGCCATTTTTTTCTCATTCTTGCTTCTTCCCATCCTCCCTCCTTCCTTCCAAATGCAATGCATACATTTAAACACCCCACCAGACACAATAGCCAGAACATTGATAACTTCTGTCTACTAATGTGTATCCTCCCCTATCTTATCTACTGATTGGTTAATTGATCTCTCTATTAACCTATCAGTAGATCTATCATTCAAACTACTCATCTATCTGGTTTGTCATATCTCTGCACATTTTTTTAGCTGTATATTGTTGTGTGTGTGTGTGTGTGTGTGTGTGTGTGTGTTTAATTTAGAAGAGGGTGTCATGCTGTTTGTAATCTTTTGTATTTGTAATTGCATTCTTAAGTTTCATTCTATATGTTGCCTGTAGCTACACTTCATTCATTTTGATTGCTGTATATATTCCATTGAGTGCATACACTGAGATGAATTGATCCATTTTTCTATTCTTCTAGCTTTGGGAATTTGGGAGGTTTATGGCAGAGTTCTCTTAATAGAAAATATGGCACCAGAACTAGGGCAATAGATGTAGGGTGGAGAAGAGAATCTTATAAACTGGTCATAATCAATGATCAAAATATTCAGAGGCAGATAAATATCCAAGCCAACCAGAAGTGAGCCATCTGGGAGGTCTCATCGAATCTGTAAAAATATCCTACCCTACTGGAAAAGTCCAAACACAAACCTGTTCTTTTCAGCATTAGAGGGTCCCTCGATTCTACCTTTGTTTTAACTCTAATGAATTTAAACTCTGAGTTGAGTTTCTGCTCTGTGCGACATACATCATTAGTAATGAAGAGGAAACGTATTGAGGAATGTTCATATTAAATTCTTTTAAGTTGACTTGAACTAACCTAAAGATCTCTAGTTCCCCTCTGTTTTCCAAGTACTCCCAAACCAAATCTTCTAGGGTTCTGTAGTAATCTGGGCCCCAGAAGTGAAGCAGGAGGTCGAGTTTGATGCTGAGGATCTTGGATACACATAGAGAATGATATCTTTTGTCTAGACCAGCATTTCCCAACATTGACACTATTGACATTTCCATCTGGATACATTTTTTTGTTGTTGTTGTGGAGGGCTGTCCTATGTATGATGGGATGTTTAATAGCACCCCTAATCTCTACACCCTCGATGCCAGGAAAATGACACCATCACTCCCGGTTGTGATAACCAAAAATGCTCCAGTCATTGCCCAATGCCCGCTGTGGGGCACAATTGCCCCAGTAGAAAGCCATTTGTCTAGTTTGGTTAGCAAACTATATAGCCTGAGGTCCAAATCTGGCCACCCACCTGTTTTTTAAATAAAGCTACATTGAAATATAGTTGTGCTCACGTGCTTACATATTATCTATGACTTTTTTTTAATGCTATAACAGCAGAGTTGAGTAGTTGTAATAAAGACCTTATCACCCACACCACCTAAAATATCTACTGCATAGCCTTTACCAGAAAAGCTTGCCAGCCCTTGCTCTAGACCAGCACAGGGAGGCAACAGCTTTCCCCACTTGGCAGGATAAATTACAGTTCTTCGGAGGAGAGTGAGTACTGCAGGGGAGGGGATGTAGGTGAATGAAGGAGCACGAAGATCTTAATAACAGTAGCACGAACAATGACACCAAGAACACACTGATCTCATACTACACTTCATCAGCCTTTCTGGGAGCTTTCAGTGCTCGCTATTTTATTTGACTTTTTAACAACCTTGTCAGATATGCAGAAGGAATGCCAGCCCCATTCTGCAGAGGAGCACCGGGGGCTAAGAGTGACAAAGTGACTGGCCACTTGGCAGCACTAGGGCTGTAATCCAATGTCTTCTCAGTGTCCAAAGTCCTTCTACTTTACCTCAGAGCCCTGCATGTTGAAGGGATTTTAACCATCTCCCATTCCTTGAAAAAGGTGAAGGGATTAAGCAACCCACCCCCACCCCCAGAAAAAATCCTCATATACACAGACAACAGAATGGTGATCGCAGGAGGGAAAGTGGGGTGGCAGGAGGTAGAAGAGGGCATAGGAGGGATACATCGTGACGGAAGTGTTGCTGGTAGAAATGGGGTCCTTTCATAGAGTTGCCAGAAACATATTTCTGGGGACCCACATATGAGCCTGAGGTTTAGGGGTGAGATTTATTGGGATTGAATGAAAGGGCTGTGCCCAGGTTTCTGATGTCTCATTTCCATCCGACCCACTGTGGCAAAAGTCCAACCTTGCCTTCCTCAGGCCAGAACAAGGACCGGTGTCCAAAAATTCTATTCTGCGCCATTGGTTCCGTCCATGGCAAAGATCAGTCCAGTCTAGACTCTGTCCCAAGGGTGGAGGATGCAGAGGTCCCCTGGGGAGCCAATGAATGCTGCAGTTTTCCAGTGCAGCAGGCTTATAATCAGACTCAGTTTATTCTGCTTAATCATATCTGATTCCCTTTGCTCCCATTTCTTTGTTAACACTCCGGTGTGGGGTGAATTTCCCGCCAAAATATAAGATGGCTCTGTCTTTTGGTTTTGTTCCATCCACCAAAAGGGTGGATTACAAACAAATATTTGGTAATACGCAGTTACAATCGGCCCGAGTTTACACGTTTCCCGCACTCCACCGCAAATCTATATGAACCGAGTTAAAGACGGCTCCCGCGGAGTACGCGCAATTCACGCGAGCCGACTTAACTCGTTTCCCCCACTCCAAGTGTTAACATGTAGCTACCTACGCTAACAGAGATTTGACTTTGGGTGGTGAACACACAATACAATATACAGATGATGTAGTATAGAATTGTACACCTAAAACCTACATAATTTTATTAACCAGTGTCACCTGCGTTTGCATTAACCTTTTTATTTTAAACTTGATTCATGATGTGAACTCATTATGAACATCCACGCAGCTAAACTCCCTGGGGATTTATACAAACACAGCACTTTGCTGCATGCTTCTCACCCTCTATTATACAGGCATTTCAGATGGCATGCTCTTCCATTCCCCCTCTTCATGTCACCTCAGTAAACTCAGCTCCTAATTCCAGCCTCTTGAGATATTTTTGGATCCAGGTTCATCTTCCAATTTATTTACTCGTCCACCTGCCTTCATGTCATCCATACATTTTGACGGGCCTGCTGTTTGTATCTTTGTTCAAGACATTGATAAACATATTGAATAGGACAAGGCCTCTTAGAGTCATAAGAGACCTCCTTCCAGAAATACGAGTCAGACACTTTTGAACCCAGTTATTGAATTAATTACACATGCCCTCCATTTAATTATGATCTAGTTCATACTTCTTTATTGTATCCTTTATAAGAATACTTTAATAACTTTTTAAGTATTTGAAGATAGCTACTTCTTACAAGTCTTCTTACAAGGCATCCAGTCTCTTACCATAAGTGACAAATGACTAAGTTAGGAACTGACCTTAATCTGTGGTCAGGGTGGGCAAGGGATCCCTTGGCCACCGATGTTATCTTAAAGCCCAAGAGACTTGGAAAATGAAGGAGCTGATGGACTCCCTGGAGAACCAGAGCGTGGAGCCCCTACAGGGTCCCAGGGATGGTCACTGTTGACACGGTGCCCTGGGGACCAAAAGCAATTGCAGTCACATGTCGGCTCCCATGGAATTTGCTGCATTTTCAGGAAGATAAAGAACAAACCATTGTAAGAGCTCCCAAGTACAAGACATTATAACAATATAAACCATTTTCCTCAGAATCCTTTGTTCTTAGCTAGAATCGCCGTCCATGTCCCAACTGAAAAAAGCTGAGAGATCTGTCGCCAAGAGGACCTGATACATGTGCTAAAAAACTCTTCAACACATGCACACCTGGCCTTTGTCCCGGTCTGCATGGGCTGTTTGGATTGGACACTGAATTTTCCCCCAGTCTAATGTCATTGTCGCTCTCTGTGCCTGCTATTTCAATAAAAGATTAGAAGAACGGAGACACAAAATGAAATTCAGCACGTGTCTCTCAGCTTCCACAAGCACGTCCAGAGTTTTAAGCTTGAGCTCTCAGGGCTCAAACCCCTTTAAAAGCTCAGTTTCCCACCCTGCCTTCCCAAGGAACAGAGAATCCGGCTCCTGGACGGGTTCATTAAGAAATTAATAGAATGATCAGCTGGGCTTTGTGTGCATTTTAGAGATGAACAACTGATAACAGCACTCTTTGACTCTTTAATGGGCCTGTAAGCACCGCGTATCTGTTCTGTGGCTGAGCGAATCACACAGGTACCAGGCGCAATCAATGCCCAGCTCTGCTGAGGTGGTTTGGAGGCAGAGCTGTGCTCTACATAACAACCAGAGGAGCCAGGCCTTTAAAAGGAAGGGAGACGGCAACTCCAAAAGAAGTTATACTGTGCTGTGGAGGGCAGAGTTTCCAAGGCCGCAATCTGTGGGCTGCACCTGTACAGGTACTTGGTAAATTGGGGGGCGGGGTGACTTTGGGGTTTCACCTGCTCTTGAACTGGTTTGACATCTGATCTGAAAGTTGGGAAAGAGAAGTCCTTTTATCCCCTGGAATTTGCCCCATCCTTTTAAAAATTAAGTTAATGTGATTGCGTGATTGCTCTGGGCATGAAGGATTCATGGCTCAGGTATTTTACAAACAATCCTCGGGCAGGTCTCCTGCACAGGCCAACAGCATCACCCCATCTCAGCCCCTGACAGGTCCATGCGCCGCCTGGGGTCCTCCCCCTCCGTCCAGGTACCTTCACTGCGTTCTGAAGGAGTTGTCTCACCCCCACTTTGTGCCCGGCCACCTCCAGGGAGAGTCCATTCCCAGGTGGAAGGAAGACCTGGGAGCCTGTATGGGGCCCGTGCTGTCAGGCCAGTGCATAGGAGTTCATACCTCACAGTGCATGCAGAAAGGCATAGGGAAAATTCTAATAGAAGAAGTGAAAGCAGCAGACTCAAGGGACTGGGCAAGGGCACTGACCACCTTCCACACAGTGTGTGTTTGCTATAGTTCTGTCCAGAGGGATGCAGCGATTCGCCAGAAGCTTCCAATGGCACTCTGTGCCAAAACTTGTGCCAATCTCAGAGTTTAATTCATATAAGGTTAATCGGTGAAAAAAGAGTTATGATGGTTTAGCAAGACAGATCTTTCTGGTTTGTTTAAAAGTAAAGAAGTCGCTTCTTCACATTCTGCGGTGGATGCCAAGTGGAGAACCAGGGGCCCTGGTTCTGCGGCACACTTTCCATGCCGGGTAGCTGGAGGACTGCAAATGGTCATTATCGCCCTGCCCATAAAGTCCACATTCCAGACTTTGGAAGGGAGGAGTACAAGGAAAAGGGTGCTCTGGCTTTAAGATCTTGCCCTGGAAGCTGCACACATCCCATTAGCCAGAATTTAATCATAGGGCCATAGCTAAGCCAGTGGATGCCTAGAAATTCCAGGATGCTGTGATTAAGGGCAAAGACAAATGTGCAGACTGAGTAACGAGAGGTCTCTACCCTCAGGGCCAGACACAGCTCTGTAGGTGGCAATGCCCATCTCCTGAAAGAGAGGAGTTTATGAAATAATAGGATTTGTTGGCTTTTGTTTTTTTTTAAAGATGGGATTCACAGAAGAAATCCATTAAAAAAATCTGGTTAAGATATGCTTAATACATTGTTAAGCGTGACTAAAACTTTCTTCTTGGATCACTGAACCACCAGAACGGTATGATGTGAATGTTTAGAATACACCTGTAATTCCTGAGAAATGGGTCACAATAAAAATATTCTTTAAAAAGTATGTCTTATCCCTGGAAATGCAGAGGAGATCAGATGTACTGGTCTCACCCAATAGTGTTTCTTACAGAAAGAGCCAAAGAGGGGTAGAAATGGAGACCACAGGAGTTGGGGTGAAAAGCATTAATTTAGGCAGAAACCTCACTTGTTGGATGTATCCATATCACATTGCTATCATGTTACTTCCAGGCAAGCTGCAGGAAAGACTTCATTCATTCATTCCACAATTAATCTTTTAGAATCTGCTCTTTCCCAGGAACTGGTTGGCAATGGAGCTATGGTAGGAAACAGGGCCCAGGTATATTGGTTGGGGAGGTAGGCTCCAGAGTGGGCAGGGGTTAGATTTGGATTTCATTCTAAGCTTCATGGGAAGCCATTGCGGATTTTAAGCAAAGGAGAGGTATATGTGAAAGGTGGCTCTGACTGCACACAGAATGGATTGGGAAGGAGGAAGGACAGAAGGAGGGAAGGACAAGAAGAAGCAGGCAGCAACCCAGCTGGTATTAGATGAGCCAAATCCAGCTGCCTCCGAGGAGAGAGCACAGGACCATTAACTGACAGGCATTGCAGAGTCCGGAGAAGGCTGTGATGGTTAAAGAAGACAAAGACATCACAAGCCATCCGTTTCTGTCTAGGGGAGGGGCATTTGATCAGCTTCCCTCAGATACAGGGGCAAAGTGGAGCCCAGAGGGGGAAAATGGAAGGAAGGAGATATGGTCTAGGTCCTGCATCCCTGTCCACCCGTAGGTCTGGGGTAGACTAAATGCATACAAGGCCAATGTCAACTAACATCCAGGGGACCCTGAGGCAGAGCGGGAATGCAGGCCCCCTCACCTGCTGATGGATAGAACGGAGCAGAGTAGAGCGATTCCTTGGAAATGGGCTATGTCTGTAGGTTTTCAAAGGAAGGGATTAGAAGAACAACGAGGTAAAGGCAGAATGACAAGGTGACGCCTCCATGGCCTGTGGAGGGTGTTTTCAGACTGCTCGCCGCCTCTCCCAACAGAGCACCCACAGCCCTCCTCGCTCTACCTGCTGGAGCTCAGCTGTCAATTGCAGATGACAGACAGGATTCCAGCTGCCTCCAAGGAGAGAGCGCAGGACCATTAATAAAACATCAACACCACAGGAATCCAAAGCAGCCAGAAAATAAAATAAAAATTAGATAATAAGTTGAGCCGCAGCAAACCACACTTTCTTTCCTCCCTGGAATCTCTAAGGAGACAGTTATGTCCCAAGGGGTGTTGACGGCAGGAAATGACTCCCAGGCAAGGCAGGGGGAGCAGCCTCAGATTAGGTGGCAGAGGAAGAGCGAGACCCGCTCTCTGGGATGCCTGCTCCCGCTGCAAAATGCGTTGGCACCCAGCTTCCTTACAAACATCTTCATCTCTGGAACTAGGATAATAGCACCTACTTGATCAGGCCTAGTGAATAGCCAAATATTCAATGGACTAAGATAAGGGGAGATCTCTGGCTCCATTCCTGATCTCAAAAATCCCGCACCCCCTTTTTAAACTCCTGTGTAGTTCTCACGCGTTTCAAGCCCAGTCTTAGTGTCTGATCCATTTATTTTACCCCTCTGAAACCGTGTTCAAGTTTTCTCTCTGCACAAAGTTCCGATCCCAGCTACTTGTCACTGAAAAGATAAAAGATAACATTTATCACTGATAACTAACAAGGCTCCTATTGCATTAATTATTCCAGAATGAAGCACGGGTTCTAGAAACACCCTTACAGATGTGAGCATCTCTTTGAACATAGGCTTCTTGCTCACAGCTCCACAGAAGTCCCCCTGTGACTCCATACATTAGTGCCGTGAGGCTGAAGCAACCTACAGACATGCAGGCTCCCACCTCAGTGCCCGCAGTGTCTTTACTCTGGGCAGTGTTTGATCGAAATGCACCTGGAAGGCTGACGCTCTGTGTGGCCCCAGCCACGTATAATCCATTCATCACGCTAAGCCTGTGACAAGACCACTCTCCCACCCTCCAAGCAGGGAGTAGTGACACGGTCAGCTAGTGGCCAGTGGGGAAAGCGGGTGTGGACTGAGGCTACTTACTGCTCCATGACAACTACTGACTGATGTGTCAGGGAAAGACAGATGTCTAATCCACACACCCAGAGAGTCTAGGGCAGCCGTGGGCAAACTACGGCCCGCGGTCTGGATCCGGCCCGTTTGAAATGAATAAAACTAAAAAAAAAAGACCGTACCCTTTTATGTAATGATGTTTACTTTGAATTTATATTAGTTCACACAAACACTCCATCCATGCTTTTGTTCCGGCCCTCCGGTCCAGTTTAAGAACCCATTGTGGCCCTCGAGTCAAAAAGTTTGCCCACCCCTGGTCTAGGTGCAAAACACAGCCTTCTTCTCTACCTTCTGTTCAGACTCATCCTATCAATTCAGCCTAAAAATCAGGCACTGCTTTTCTTGTTATAAAGGTCTACACTTGGGAAGGAAAGGAGATGGGCTAATTCAGGAGCGTGTGTGTGTGTGTGTGTGTGTGTGTGTGTGTGTGTGTGTGTGAGAGAGAGAGAGAGAGAGAGAGAGAGAGAGAGAGAGAGAGAGAGAGAGAGAGAGAATATGTAGGCAATGCTGTGCTAAATATTAAAATAAGGATTTTCACCCTGTTGAATATAGTCATTAGTCACTTTTTCCTTTTAAAGATCCTGTCTAAACATTTCATCTTTTCCCCCGCAATCATATTATATATATTATATATATATCTTTAAATTGGGAGCCATTTATTTTTTTGTTGAATGATATAGGTTGTGTTGTTTTTATATATCTTTTATCACTTCTGCTCCTCATTCTGAGTTTCACATCTTTTCTGAAGGATTCTGTAGTATGAGGAATAATAAAGCCAGCTCCAAGAATAGATTGAGGACACCTCCCCATAGAGCTCTTGAGAAGGTGGTGTTGTTAAACTGGGGTTGTTGTCTATTAAGTACTTGGTTTGGTCATGGGTCTTTTATAACAAGGATATAGCTCCAGGTTTGTATTCTGAAGTTCTAGCACACCGTTCCCTCTGGTCCGCTTCAGTTTTCATTCATTTGGCTCAGTGAAGTATCTATACAGGGAAGCTGGCTCCCCGAGGCTGGGGGGCTGGGAGCCGTCGGCCTCCTGAAATAGCTGCATTTGAGGTTTCTGCTGCAGGAGGTGGGGATACTTTGAAAGAAGGAGGGAGGCGCCTAGACTTTCTGTCCTGAGATAGACACCTATCTCCTTTCCACTGCGTTGCCAAGGGAACCACCCTAAAACTTCATTTCTGCTACCTGGTGGCTCTTTCTTTTGGGGAGACTCAGGCTGTTTGGAGCCAGCTTGGCAGCCTCCTTGGCTCCCGGGTTCCTGACATTTCCAGCGCCCGCCTCTGGCTGCACCACACGGGCATGTGCAGGGCAGCCTGCAGAGCTCCAAGAAAAACCTAAATTTAAATGTTAAAAAGCTTTTGTTCATTACCAGTGGCATTTCTCCCCCCACCCCCCTCCATTTGTCACTTGGAGCGGAGCTGTGACTCTTTTAATATCAAACAAATAATAAGCTCCCTCTAAAGTGATTTTTCTGACAAGGAGCTCAATATATTAAACTTTATCTATATTTTAATAGCCAATTTCACACCAAACTGCCTTCTTAATAATGTATTTACCACCTGGGGATATTATTCCAGCCCATCTGGAAAGAATTGGAAATTAACTGTCCCTAAACTGCGTCTCTGTGTGCTTTACACTTGCTGCAGAAACCAGCAGTGTCACTTCCAGGGAGGGGGACGCGGGGGGGCGGGGGGCGGGGAGGGAGAAGGGTGCGATCTGGAAGAGAAGGTTTGGAGGCAGGAATCCCTTCTTCGAAGGAAAGCTCACCACATAACAGGCTGAGAGGAGCTACTGTGGGGAAGGGCCGGGCTGAGGGAAGCAAGGAGCTCTCTCAATTGTGTTTTAAGGGAAGATGGGCTTCCTTTGCAGAGTAACTGGCAACTGGCAGTGAGTTGACTTGCGATAAGTTTCTTATCATGTGACCTTTTGTTGCGAGGGTGGCTTCAGAGGTCTTTGTGCATATGAAACCTGCATGTACATGTGGGGTTTGGCACGCTTTCCTGAAAGTGCTTGGTTCATGTCTAAGCATCATGTTAACTGTTTTGAGGACTGATGTTTCACCCTCTTGGGTATGAACACCTCCAAACACTTAAGTGAATGATGGGCCATTGGAGGAGGCAGAAACGCTGCTCCATAGGACGCTGTAGCCAGGCCCACAGGAGCCTCCTCACAAAGACCAGAGGGCCCGGCCGGTGTAGCGCAGTGGTTAAGCGTCGACCTATGAACCAGGAGGTCCTGGTTCAATTCCTGGTCAGGGCACATGCCCAGGTTGTGGGCTCGGTCCACAGTGTGGGGTGTGCAGGAGGCAGCTGGTCAATGATTCTCTCTCATCATTGATGTTTTATTTTTTTTCTCTCTCTCCCATTCCCTTCCTCTCTGAAATCAATAAAAATATATTTAAAAAAAAACAAAAAAAAACAACAACAAAAAAACAGAGGGTTTTTTTCCCAGTGATGAGATGGACAAAATGACCAGCCTTGTCTGACAGAGCCATTGGGTGAGTGCCCTCAAATCACTCAGCTAAACTGGGCAAACACTACCACACTCACGCGCACAGGTGAAGACACACACACAGATTCTTGCACAAGGATGGGGCGGCTCAGGAGGAAAGGGATATGACAGCACAGATGTGCTTCCTGGGAAACTCAGGAGGATCCCAAAAGGGAAGGAATATTTTATGTGGGTCCTGAAGGATGGACAAGTGGCCTGGGGCATTCAAATCAGAGATGGAAGGATGCTAGAAGCCATCACGTGGCCTCTGACAGGAAAGAGGAAGGAAGAAGAGGCTCCCTAGGGGTCAGGCAAGCTCTTGGTTTTCAAGCGAACCTGTGGTGTGGGCTGAAACCAGCCAGGTTCCCCAGGGGCCATGCAGAGAAGAGCTGGCCTTTGTGACTCTGAAGACACAAAATGTGTGTCCAGGAACACGCGTGAGAAAGTATCAGCTCTAAGATGTGGCTGGTCTAGACTCTAGCCCAGGGATGGGCAACCTTTTTGTGAGTGCGTGCCCAAACCAGCAAAATCTCTGACTCAAAATTCTTCTGCGTGGTAACCCTAATTTTTTGAGAACATATTAGGCCTACTTGATATCTCTTAAGGTGTACGTATGTGAAGAACCTTGAAGAAATAATAAAATTCATTCGAGCGACAAAAACACAGTATATGATGATGAAAAATACATTTATTTTTTAATGTATACATGTATACTGATAGTCCGACAGAAAACTTTATGACTCCATTTGATATTATCAGTGGGACTTTTGCTGCTGCATCACTGATGACAGAGATTTTACATCAGGTTTATGTTTCGTGACCTTCAGAGATATGCACGAGCTACTACTTTCATCCGTCGGGCTACTCCTATTATGAGACTTAACAAAATTCATCACTGAGAACAAAGATTCACAATTGTAAATGGAAGATTATAAGAGAGGGTTTCGCGTGCCAGCAAAAGTTACTGGCGTGCCATGTTTGGCACGCGTGCCAGGGGTTTCCCACCCCTGCTCTAGACCATGATTTCAATAGTGAGAGAAACAGGCGACTTAGTGAGAAACAAATTGAAATTTGTGGGAAACAAATAGGCCCTTGGAAGCAAACGAAACAAGAAAAAAATGATGGTGAGATGATGATGGTGAGTGTCCCGCTCAGATCCCTGCCGTCTGAGGAGCCAGTGTCTGGAACACCATGTATGCTATGCACACAAACAGCATTGAGTCCCCGGGCACGTCTGGGCTGGGCAGAGCCGAGTCTGTTGGAAAGAACGACATTCCCAGGAGAAACAATGACAGGACAGCAGCTCACTGCTGTTCTCATCAGGGGGAAATGGGTTTGAGTCACTGAGATGGAACAAACGGTTGGCATGGGAAGGGAAGACCTGAGGGGATGATTGGTGCCCTGGGCTGATCGCAGAGCCCCAGAAAGACCAGAAGGCAGTGGCCCTGGAAGGCTGGCCCCTCTGATCTTGAGTCTCTGCCTCCTTCTCAAGGCCTTGGGAACATCCGTGCGAGGATATGTGTGAGGGTGAGGGGGACAGGAGTGATCGCTCTCTCTCTCAGGTCCCGGGGACCCTGAGTCCCAATGTAATCAGCAAGCAGGAAGACGAACTGTGACAGACAGGTCAAGGAGGAGAGGGGTGAAAGGCGCCTTTAATCCTGCCGTCGGAGGATGCGCGACGCTGACAGTTACCTGGGGACCCTGAGATACCAGATTCCCCGACTTAATCAGACAGATAGGGAAGCAGCTGTGGCTGGGGCCCCAGCAGGGCACGAGGAACAATAGGAGGCAGCCCCTCAGGGCCCCATGCTGCTGCGGAGATAATAAACTATATGAAAACCTGTCACCCAGAGATAAGTGATGAATTAGAATCAATTATATGTTTAAAATAATAGACATTCCGGCTTCCCTACTGGAGAGGTGATGGTTTTGCCTGGCCTCCGAGGAAGGCGCTGAAGGATGACTCCGGATTCTGCCTGTGCGGGTGGATTGCCTAGACAGTCTTTCCTGGCCAGGCTGTCGGTGTTGAAGTTAAAGGAAAGAAAAATGCACAGGAAGTTGTGAGCCGAGTTTTCATCTCTACCCCCGACCCTGCCGGTGTATTTTCCTTCATCTCCTGTGGGCTGGGACCCGACCATTATTGCATGAGCGATTGGAGGAAGGAGGTCTCAAGAGGGGTATTTTCTCTGCACTTTCATTTTTCCAGGTGTACGACTTGCTTAATAAATGAATCTGTGATGAGGATTAACCTCTGTTACAAATGGGCTAGCCCGGCCAGTGTGGTTCAGTGGTTGAGCATCGACCTATGAACCAGGAGGTCACAGTTGGATTCCTGGTCAAGGCACACGCCCGGGTTGTGGGCTCGATCCCCAGGGTGGGGCGTGCAGGAGGCAGCTGATCAATGATTCCCTCTCATCATTAATGTTTCTATCTCTCTCTGCTTCTCTGAAGTCAATAAAAATAATATTTTTAAAAATATGCTAAAGTCTATGTAGAATCCTCATCTGGGGGTGAACTCTGTATAGTGAAGATAAACTTGGGGTGTTTGTTGAGGATCTAATTCTGTTCCTCAGTATCCTGCACTCTATGGCCTAGTTCCATGGTCGGCAAACTGCGGCTTGCGAGCCACATGTAGCTCTTTGGCCCCTTGAGTGTGGCTCTTCCACAAAATACCACGTGTGGGCGCTCACATACAGTACGATTGAAACTTCGTGGCCCATGCGCAGAAGTCAATATTTTGTGGAACAGCCGGTATTTTGTGGAAGAGCCACATTCAAGGGGCCAAATAGCTGCATGTGGCTCGCGAGCCGCGGTTTACCGAGCCGCAGTTTGCCAACCACTGGCCTAGTCCCTTGATGAACTATATGAGCACAGCCAACATTAAAAAGAAATAAAAACAAAAAAAGAAAAAAAATGAGTTTATAGCTTCTTTAGCATTCTGGATCCCAACCCCAGCTTTCCCTGTATGATGGTTATTATTATCTGCTACTCTATTGTTATTGCTATTATGAGTACTTAGCAAGAGCCTTAGTCTCTAGATCAGTGGTTCTCACCCTTCTGGCCCTTTAAATACAGTTCCTCATGTTGTGACCCAACCATAAAATTATTTCCGTTGCTACTTCATAACTGTAATGTTGCTACTGTTATGAATCGTCATGTAAATATCTGATATGCAGGATGGTCTTAGGCGACCCCTGTGAAAGGGTCTTTCGACCGCCAAAGGGGTCACGACCCACAGGTTGAGAACCGCTGCTCTAGATCCAAGTTCTCTCTTTATAACTAGAAAGTTACAGCTCATCCAGGTTGTCATTCAGTCTGATGGTAATGCCCTCCCTCTCCCTCCTGTCTGTCTACTACTAACTTCCACTCCCTCTTCCCATCCTATTCCCCTTGGAAAAGCTCTCTCTGACCACCATTTCCCTGCATAATAGGAAATGCTCTCTTTCATGCTGGGGTTCTGATGCCCTTCCCGCCATGCATTCGTAGACAGTGCAGTGATGGTTACTTGGGGGCTGGGGTTTCATAGTCTGCTATTTACTAAGTGTCTGGTCTACCAGGAGTCATTTGTCTTTTTTAAGCCCTTAGTTTCCTTTGCTGGGAAACGGGTATTCCAGCAATAGCATCCCGCTCCCAGGTTTGTGCATCCCACATGAAACAGGCGTGTAGCGTGTCCGTGTCTGTGAAGCGCTCAGTAAATAGTGACTGTTGATGTTATAATTCTCTCTTAGTATTTGCATTAGTTTAGTTACATGTCTGTACCCTTTAGAATCACGTGTCTTGAGCACAGGGACGAGGTTCCACTCTGCAGGTATAACTCCAGCACCAAGCACAGAAGTGGACACAAGGTTTCCCTCTAGCCCTCTGGGCTTCAGGGATTGCCAAGGCCAATTGATAGGAGATCCCTGCCCTGAGCTTTACCAAACTGGGAACGACTTTGCACCGCCCCACCTCCATTTGCCTGACTCCTTTTCCCACCCCCTACCGTGGCTCTGCCCCATCTCACACCTGTCCCTGCACCCACTCACCTCCCCACCCCTCCCACTCCTTCCCACCTCTGTCCCCATCCCCTCTCCCCTCTCTACCCTATCTCCTCTCCTGCCCCTTCTCCCCTTCTCGCAGGTGGGTGCTCTGCCCATCCCATCTTCTCCCTAGCCCTCCCCTCCTCTCCTTTGCTCCTCCTCCTTGCACTCACTCTGACCTGGTAGATTTCATCTTTTGTGCGGTTCTGTATCAAAAGTTTAATTAGAAAATCGCGCCTGGGCTTTTTAATAGCCCGAATCCTGGCCATGGAGGCCTGGACTTCGTCCCTTGAATGCGGCCACCGCTTAATGGCCAGCACGCCAGCCAGGGCCGCGCTGGGACTCAGCGCTGAATCTTATTTACATTGGCACTAACAATAGCTCGGGAGCCGTGCTATAAATAATTTCTGGGGAAGAGTTGTCTAATTAAACGTGCAGCAGTAAGCAAAGTGCTTTCACCACGAGGCTGGTGTCCTAATGAACGTAATCGCCGGATGGGGACAGCTTAGGAAGCTCATCCAGATGTCTCCCCATGGAGGCCCGGAGAAGGAGGGAAAAGACTCAGGGAGAATTTCCAATCAATATTTAATTGTGGAGCATGTTAAACTCATCATAGGACCCACCTCCCTTTTCTCCCCCTTCCCATACCCAGAGGTAAAAAGGTTTTCAAAATGCAGCTTTGTGGGGTGGCCTCAGCCTCAGATGCCAGTGGGAACATGGTCTGTGGGTTGTGAATATTGAATAAAAATTTATCTGAACACATAACAAGTATGAATTAATAAGGAGAGGCATGTAATATTGGTGGGGGCTTCATCGAAAGGTAAAGATGGGGTAAAGGTTCAATTCCAGCATCTTTTCTGCCAGGTCTTGTCTGTTTCTAAACTGGGGTCCTGGAGGGCAGGGCCCTGCGTGTGTCTGCCCCCCTTGCTAAGGGACATGCTCCCCAGTGAATGAGGAAAGGAGAAGGGCAGCGCCCCACTGGTGTCGTCACGGGGGCAGCAGGCTCCGCTAGTACCTAAGCTGTGCCAGCCCCCAGCGAGGAAGGAAGCCCAAGGCAGCCTCGCTTCTTTCTGCTGCGTAGACAATAGTAATCTCAGGCAGATGGAAAAGGACAGACACAATCAGGATGCAGGGTCCTTCCCTTCCCTTATTCCCCTTAACATGCTCCTGAGGACAGCAAGTGTGCCACATACCCTAGCCGATTTGGCTCAGTGGTTAGAGCGTTGGCTTGCAGACTGAAGGGTCCCAGGTTTGAATCCAGTCAAGGGCACGTGCCCGAGTTGCGGGCTTGATCCCCAGTAGGGGGCGTGCAGGAGGCAGCCGATCAATGTTTCTCTCTCATCATTGATGTTTCTTTCTCTCCCTCTCCCTTCCTCTCTGAAATCAATAAAAATATATTAAAAAGAAGTGTACCACACAAGGAAGAAGAGCACACCATCAGATGCATCATGTGTGGGTAACATAGGAAATACATGAGATATACACAGAGATTCACATAGATGCTTCCTGAACACATGGATGGGTATCTGAGCACCAGCTGAGTAGATACATAGGTACACATAAGTGCAGTAACATGCGTGCTATAGAAACCTCGTCAACCCAGTGCACTGACAGTGGAGTGGGTGAAGTAGCAGGAGCTGGGGCAGGGGTGGGTCTGAACTGTGGTTAACAAGCGATTGACCAGTACTCAGCCCTGCCGCCCCATCCCTGGACTGTGGGAGATTATAAAGCAAGAGTGTGGGCTACTGTGATTAATCTCATTCACCACTGGATGTCAACGTTGCTCCAGCCAATTAGAGAACAAATAGAAATCCCAATACCATGTCTCCTAAACGGAAAAAGGGAAGTATGAGCTGTAGGCAGCCCTGTGTTGAGGGTCTGAGTGTACCTATGGGGCAGGGGGTGGGGGCTCAACAACCAACCCCAAAGGGAAAATGCTCAGATGTTAAATCTCTCATGTTTCCTGTTCATCGCAGCCACCACACTTCCTCCAGCAATTCCCGTTCACTCCCTTTCCCCACACGTGCCCCCCCTTCAGTGAGCACTTCTGAATATACCACATGTACACATTGCTTTTGCTTCCTGCCTGCCTCCCCCACCAGAACAGAAACCCCATGAGGACAGGGAGCTTTTATCTTCGTTCTGCTCTGTATCCCTGATGCTTAAAACACTGCTGGGCAGAAGTAGGTGTTTGATAAATGTTCCTCTGGAATAAATAAGTGAAGGAGTAAGTGAGTTAATGAGATTTGGCCAATAAATACCGATGGAGACAGAGGCATTATTCCCATAGTTACAGAAGTTCCCTTTCCTTCTCGGAAAGGCGAGTAGATGACTAGAGAAAGGGACACAGCAGCAGAGGCCTGAACCCTGGAGGTACCAGGTTTGGAAGCGATCTCAAGGCAAGCCTCTGAGGTTGACAGTTAAATCACAGCTCTTCTCTAAGTTGTTTAGTCAACTTGGGAACATCGCATAGCTTCCCTGAGCCTTACTTTTATTTATTTTTAAATATATTTTTACTGATTTCAGAGAGGAAGGGAGAGGGAGAGAGAGATAGAAATATCAATGATGAGAGAGAATCATCAATGGGCTGCCTCCTGCACGCCCCCTACTGGGGACGGAGCCTGCAACCCAGTCATGTGCCCCTGACCAAAATTGAACCTGGGACCCTTCAGTCCTTAGGCCGACACTCTATCCACTGAGCCAAACCAGCCAGGGCGAGCCTTGCTTTTCTTGTCAATGCAATGGGATAACTATGATAATATTGACCTCACCTACCCTTAGTGGTTCTCAACCTTCCTAGTGCCGCGGCCCTTTAATACAGTTCCTCATGTTGTGGTGACCCCCAACCATAAAATGATTTTCGTTGCTACTTCATAACTGTAATTTTGCTACTGTTATGAAGTGTCATGTAAATATCAGATAGGCAGGATGTATTTTCATTGTTCGCGACCCACAGGTTGAGAACCGCAAGGGTTTTATGACATCAGTTGTCACAGTATAGTTCAAAATGTGTTGTCTCTTGATTAATCTATACCAGGTTCTCCCCAAACTCCCACACGAAGACTGTAAACACGAAAGCCCTGTATATACATGTGGTACTGCCAATATAAATATTACAATCCTTGTCCAAATATGAATATGAAGTGTATGATCGTTTTCCAAATAATTCTCTTAACGCAGAGGTCTTAACTCTCAGGGTAAACTACAAAGAAGAGAGTCATCAGAAATCAATTGTGGGTAGACGCAGGTTTCTACACCAAGATAGGAAGAGATTTTAACAGAGCCTCTTCTTTAGACGCAAGAGTCTCAGGTTGGCTGCTGTTTCTGGATCTCCTACTTCAGGCAAATATCGAAAGATCGGGCTGCCATGGCAGCCGAGCCAGCATCCTTCCAAATCCATATGCTTAATTTTTAATAAATGAGTTAAATTAAGAAAAAAATAGGTCTACAGTGTAGAGCCCTTTCAAATTATTTACTATGCTGTCACTTTGGACTCATTGATGCTTGTTAATGCTTCAGATTTAATGATAAGCATCCTTCATGAGCTAAATTAGACATTATTAGCGCTATTCTGGCAGAAACGCACAAGGACACCGCTAAGCTAAGGTGAAGAATGCATTATTGAATGAAATTTAATTAGTAGATTTTGTTCTATTAGTGGCTTGTATATTGCATTTATGAAAATGAATATAAATATGATCCAGGCAATCTTTCCACTGAGAAAATGTCACTGATAATCTAACTTCACTCCTAGGCTTGAAAGAATGAGGCAGGATAGCATAGTGACGTCCCGGTCTCTTGCCAGTGAAAAGATGTTCTAGTTTGAGGTTCTAGGACTAGCCATGGAGTGGAGAGGTACCTTGATGTGGAACTCCAGCAGGTGTGAGGAAGGGCAGCTGGTGAAAATGAACTGTGGGCTTCTTCCTATGGCACCCTCCCGGGTGGTGGGGCTCAGCATCAGGGTGCTTTGCTAAGCTGGCCAAGTCTAACTTGTCTGCCTCATCTGTTTGAATTCCCTCTCCAGCGACAGGTCTTTAGTGGGAAGGGTAGGACTCGGGGCCATGCACCTGTGGGTTCAGTCCCATGTCCACCCTTTAGAAGCTTTGTGCAATTTATTTTCTAAAGTAAACACATCCGCTGCCTTATCTCATTAATCCTCTCAATAACTCCGCGAGGCTACTATTGTAATCTTTATTTTTTCGATAAGGACGTGGAGCTTTAGAGTGCTTGAGCTACTTGCTCTAGGTCACACTTGCCGATAACTTGAATTCTCTGAATTTTTCCATTTTCTTATCCTCACCAGAGAGATAAAGACAGTTCCTGCCTCCTGGGGGTATTGTAAACATTCAATGAGATAAAGATTGCCATGCAGGGACATGGGCATTCAATAAAAATTAGTCTAAACTCTCTCTTCCCACCCAGCCCCTTCCTCTCTGGATGCCACCAGAAAGCACACGGCAGGACAGGGACCAGAATTCCCATTTCTAGGTGGCCTGTGTAAAGTCCCTCGAGACCATAGCTCGTTCCCATGGCCACGAGAAAAGAGAATGCAGCCCTTCCACTCAGGGAGCTGTGAGAATTAACTGGACTGCACGCAGGAGGGGCTATGCAGAGGTCAAGGTTCTTAGTATAGGTGATCATTCATTCACTGGGTTCCATGCAAGGGGCCCTGACAGGAATGCTGGGAGAGGATGTGCCTGAGGTAGATGCCACAGGAGCATTTCTTGGCAGTGTCTTAGGGCTTGAAAGTAAAGGCAGGCCCCCTGTACCCCTTGAACCAGCCACCCCAGCAAACTGCCTGAGATTCTGTCCCTCCAGACACCATCTTTTGGGAATGACCTAACCCATCAATAACCACCGCTAGGACCGTAGCTGGCGTGGACCTCAATCTGACCTAAGCTTTCCTCTTCACCAGCGCCTGTGCCACCACCCAGGAGTGCCAGGCTCTCTGCCCATAGCTCAAGGCTCAGCTAGCCTCAGCCATTCCGCTCCACGCATACCCTTTCCCTCCGGTGCTCTTCCTGTCTTTCTTTTCTTGCTGCACCCTTGGTACATGAGGGAAATGATCCAAGAATGATAAGGAAATGCTTTGGATAGAGAACCACAAAAATTAATGATAGGGTGGGAGGCTTTCTTTTTTTTCTCTTTAAAAAGCAATCATATCAGGATAAAAGACATTTGATGATTATAGTTTTATATATTTATTTATTTTTTTCTAAATTAACATGTTAAACGCCCAGCCTTTTTTGTCTTCCGGACAGAAAGTATAGTGTCTGTCACCGGTGACTGGGCACTTAAGATGTTAATAACCTCAGAAGCACAGACTCATATTATTTAGAACCATTGGTCCAGGATATATACTAATCGGTATTTCATGTGTTACCTACCTCTTATTTTATTATTTTAAGTAAACAGATACACAAAACCTCCAAAAAAAACACAAAAAACACAAAACACAAAAGCAAAGACTTGGCATCAGCCCACATCCTGACCATATGGTCCCTCCACCAACACCTCTTCCTGCCTCCTTCCCGCCCCAAGGCGACCATCATACAGAATTCTATGTTCACGTCAGGCTTTCATTTCTGTACAATTTCATCACATATATAGGAGTCTTTAAAATTACTTTTAAATTTTCTTAATAAAAAAAGGGCATGCATTCTGATGTATGTAATTTTAGGGACTTTTCTACTTACTATTTCTAAGATGACCCATATTTTTATGTTTTGTTGTAGTTTATTTGCTTGAATGCTGTCTATTATTCCAATTTGTGACTATACCTCAATTGATTTGCCCATTTTTATGCTGATGGGTATTCAAATGGAATCCATTTTGTTGTTGTTGTTATGAACAAGGTTGCTAAAAGCATAGATACTGAGGAGTGACATTCCTGGGTCACAGCGTTTGGGAATGTTTCCATATAGAAGGTAATGCCAAACTGCTTAGCAAAGCTTCAGTATAGGCTCCCCCAGCAGTGTCTGATGATCCTGAGGGTCAGAGCTTTCCTGATCTTAGTCATATCAGACATTTTAACTTTTGCCTTTTGACTCTGTGTAAAGTGCTAGGCAATTGTGGTCTTGACTTAGGATCTGTAGAACCTCTCTTTCTATGTGTTTTCTACTCCCTGGTGTTCCTGTTCATTTATTTTGCCCACTTTTCTATTTGTTTGCTATGCTCTTCTCACTGACTTACTGTTAGGAGTTCTTCAAATATTTTTGACATTAATTTCTGTCAGTTTTCTGAATAGTCCTATTTTTAATACAATTGAGATAACTAGTCCAGAGAATAAAAGAAGCATGCATTTGTTTTAATCTTTGATCAAATAAAGCTACCCTTCTTGACCTCACCTCATGACCTTTAATCTTCTCTCCTGTGACACTATCAGATGGAATGAAATTGTGTCAAACAAGAGAGAAGCCTGTATCATTAGTACATTCCAAGAGGAAGTGGCAGAGTTCATAAAACCTAAAGCAAAAGCTTCATGTTATTTATTCTAAAAGAAAGGTGGAATAGTCCTTCCAACTTCTGCCCAGGTTTAATCAATAGATCTTTTTGTTATTGCTGTTGTTAATTCTTACCCGAGGATATTTTTTCCATTGCTTTTTAGAGAGAGTGGAAGTGAGGAGGGGAGGAGAGAGAGAAAAACAATAATGTGAAAGAGACACATGGATTGGTTGCCTCCTGCATGCATCCCGACCAGGGCCCAGGATTGAACTTGCAACCAAAGTGTGTGCTCTTGACCAGGAATTGAACCCACCACCCCTCAGTGAGCAGGCCAATGCTCTAACCATTTAACGCACCGGCCAGGCCTCAGTGGATCTTCTTGCTGCCTGTACCATATTCTCAGAAAGTGATCTGTCTTTCTCCAAGTTGAACAAGAATTACAGATGAGCATTTCTTCTTTTCTGTACTACTTTTGGCAGAGATGAGACAGACTTTGGAAAAGGCATATAGAGTTCATTATTCATGCAGATGAGTCTCACGATTCAATAGAGCTAATTAGGAAAATGATGGAGTAAATTAGCACTTTATGCAAGTGTATTAATATTAATAACATTGCCATTTTACCCTGAGGTTAAAATAGAAGAGCAGTAGAACACAGACCAACCAGCAAGGGGATTCTGAACATGGTTGCTTGCTGGCCACTGACCACCCTCATTCACCCTGGAGATTCTTGTTTCTTTTCTCTCTTCAAAATTTTCCTAATAGGAAATTTTTTGAAAAGTATGGGTGAATTATCTTTGCTTTAGTATTTGGGCTGCTTGAAAGAAAAATTACATTTCCACTTTGTTGACAATAATAACTAGCAGCACATTATTATTCATCTGGCAGTTTTAAATCCTTACCTTAAGTTTTACAACAAACTCATAAAGTAAATTGTTAGTATCTTCCCAGTCTTAATTTAATAATAATTTAATAAATGTCTTCAAATCATTTAACATTCTACATACCCATTCCAGGGCCACTGCCTTAACTTGAGCTCCCATCCTGGTCTCTACACTTATCCCATAAATTCATCCTCTGAACTGAGTCTAGCACAATCATTTGAAATCACAAATCTGATTGTGTGACCCCCACCCCAGCTCTAAACCTTGTTTTCAGAACTGAGCCAAATTCACCAGTGAATGCAATTCCTTCCTAAACCCAGCCCTGTGTGTCCCAGCATCCTAATCTTGGGCCAGCCGCACGCTCGCCTCCTATCACTCTATGTTCCAGCCACATGGGCCTGCTTGCTATTCCAGAGCCATGCAAGGACCTCTGGGCCTTCGTTTAAGTTTTCATCTCTACCTTGAAAGCTGTCTTCCCTCACATCCCATCACCTGGCTCCTCAAGGTGTCAGAGTAGAGGTCATTCTTTCCTGAATGCCTGCCCTCACCCCTCTCCCCAACAAAAACTGTGTTTCCAAAGAACTCTCTAATTTTATTCTCATGGACCTCTTGGTATACTATCATTTCTTACTTACTAACCAGTCTTCAATACAGGAGGGTAAATCCTAGAGGACAGGGTCAGTTCTTGTTCATCATGATGTGGCCCACTGTCTAGATTCACAGTGGTTGGCAAACTGCGGCTCGCGAGCCACATGCGGCTCTTTGGTCCCTTGAGTGTGGCTCTTCCACAAAATACCACTTCTGCTCATGGGCCACGAAGTTTCAATCGCACTGTACGTGCGGGCCCGCACGTGGTATTTTGTGGAAGAGCCACACTCAAGGGGCCAAAGAGCCGCATGTGGCTTGAGAGCCTCAGTTTGCCGACCAGGGGCCTAGAACATTAGTTGGCTTAAAGTGTTAGAAGAATACACGCATAAGTCAGAAAATGGATACGTGTGGAGGAACTACATAATCACTTAGCAAAGGAAGATTTGGAAACCTCTCTTGAAATCCTATGCTCTTTCTAATATTCACATGGTTTTCTTGACTCATTTTTGGTCCATTACTATTAGAATTCTGGTTTGGTAACCTGCACGGTTATTCATTAGATGGAGCTTAAGAGCTTCAAATTTTACAAGATTCATTATTGGAATTCCTTCTACATCTTCAGTAGATTTGCTTAATTTGCCTCCAGGGGTTCATAGAATCTGTAGGGAACTTCCTATTTTAGTTTACTGGACTTTTATTTTTTCCCTGATCATAATTAACTCCCTACTACCCATTCTTGTTTCAAGATTCCAAATCCTAAACCAAGATTCAATTTCCATTAAATAGCAGAAAGTCTTCCTAAACCTACACAGATACATAGCCATGATAAGCTTAATTCTACCCATGACTTCCCAATTCTATTATTTATTTGTTTGAACAGCACTTGCATATGTCATTAGGGCCCTTAACCAGATGATTTTGACTTAACCAAATGGGCGGTGATCCTGGATGGCCTAACCTACTCAAGTGAGCCCTTTCAAAGAAGATTCTAAAGAGAGATTTCGCCTGCTTTCCTTAAAGAAGCAAGCGCCATGCAGAGGTTTCTTCCATAGTCAACTTCCACATGGCAAGGACCTAAGCGTGACCTCTATCTAGTAGCTGAGAACGGTGCCTTGCTAACAGCCAGCAACAAAATGGAAACTGCAATCCCACAACCACAAGGAACTGATCCTTCCCACAACCAGTGAGCTTGAAAAAAACGGTCTAAGATACAGGTAATACTACAGCCCCAGCCAATCCCTACCTTGGTTTCAGTCTGGTGTGACCTTCTTAGGTTCCAACCAAAGGCCACCAATTATTGATTAGACCCCAAACAGGGAACAATAGCCAGCCAGCTGAGGAGGCAGTAAAGGGTAAAGTGGGTCAAATATATGGTGATGAAAGGTGATTTGACTTTGAGTGGGAAACACACAGCACAATATACTGATGATGTATTATAGAATTTTGCACTTAAAACTTATATAATTTTATTAACCAGTGTCACACCAAGAAATGTAATAAAAATACATGTGGATAATTTATAGTGCTTTGTGGACTAGGATAGAAATATAGAACTTCGCCTGGTTATATGGAAGACCAGGAAGAAGAAATAGGAGGCACAAACCTTGCTCTCAAAGTGCTCGAGCTATTCAGCTATTGTTCGGGGATGAGGTGATAGAAAAAGAAGACGTGATCTCTGCTCTCCAGGAGTTCACACAGCCAGTAAGACGGGATATTAAAGAATCGCAGTCCAGGCAGCAGGAGGAGCAAGGATAACCCCCATTACAGAGCTTGTCCTCCTGCCTCCCCACACTGCACGGCGTGGGTCCCATTGTGCCTTCTGCACCTCAGGCAGCCGGTGCATGGAGCAATGCTGGGCAGAGTCACAGCTTAAAATGGATTTCTTAAGTAACTAAGTGACTTCTGTTAAAATAAAGACCTGGTCAAGCTGTACCACGCCTGGCTGGACCCCAGAAGGCAGCTACCCAGCAGTGCTCCTGAGTGCCAGCTCAGGCTGTTTTATTCTTCAGAACCAAGGGAGGGGCGGGTGGGGGCTGTGCCAGGCTTTGCAGCCTTGCTTGGGAAAGGTCACTTGGCAGTGACTGAATGGCGAGCCTGATGTAGAGGAAGGCTGGGATGTCTCTGTTTCTTGGAGCAGGAAGTCTCAAAGTTGGAGGGGAGTGGGCGCCACTTTCCCTGTGGTGGTGGGAGTCTGAGCAATACCACCAGCAGCTGAGACCACAATAAGGGCAGCTTCATTGAAAAAGTTAGCATAATTTGGCAAAGGGTGCTCCGATTGGTAGCCTTCCAAATGTCTGGAATAGTTATGCAAATAAGCCACCGCACATTACCCAGTTTGGGAAGAGGATTTTTGCAAAGGGCCAGGGGCCCAAGCAAACTCAGGCACGGGGCCCACCCTAGGGTGCTGGCTGAGGTGTCTAGATTCTGGGCTTGCAGTGAACGGGTTTATTAAAGTTCACCTTTGGGGCGAAGCAGATTCTTTAAAAAGTGAAAATATTTGAGTTTAATAAGGTAATCAAAGCCTGGGTTTTTACTCTCAGCCTGCAAATACCAGAAAGAGATTATTAAAATTGGACAGAGTTTAAGAGATTGCCAGGTGTCCAAACTCCTTATATTTTGGAGGAGGAATTGAATCCAAAGTGCTGAAGTGACTTGTCCAAAAAACCCACCTTTCTTGCCTCCAAGTTCAGGGTAACTTTACACTCTAACCCATTGTCCCTATATGTGAGTAGCTAGAAGACATTTTTGTTAAAGCCCTATGCTTTTTCTTCTCATCTATTTTACTATTTTTTTAAATTAAAGTACAGTTGATATACAATATTATATTAGTTTCAGGTATACAACATAGTGACTTTTATATACCTTACAGAGTGATTACCATGATGAGTCTAGTAGCCATCTGTCCCTGTACAAAGTCATTGCGATATCATTGACCATATTCCCTGAGCCTTGTTTATGTATTACATTACATTCCCAGGATTGTTTTATCTTAAATTGGAAGTTTGTACTTTTTAATCCCCTTCAACTCTTTCTCCCATTCTCCTACCCCTCCTGCCCTCTGGCCACCACCCGTTTTCTGTATCTATACCTCTGTTTCTGTTTTAGTTGTTCATTTGTTTTGTTGTTTAGATTCCACATATAAGTGAGATCATGTGATATTTATCTTTCTCTGTCTGACTTATTTCATTTAGTATACTTCCCTCTGGGTCCATGAATGTTATTGCAAATGGCAAGATTTAAATCTTTTTATGGCCAATTAATATTCATGTGTATGTGTGTGTGTGTATCACAACTTCTTTATCCATTCATCCATTGACGAACACCTAGGTGGCTTCTACACTTGGCTATAGATAATGCTGCCATGAACATAGGAGTTCATATTAGTGTTTTCGATTTCCTCAAGTAAATACCCCAAGTGGAAATGCTGTGTTGACTGATAGGACTATTATATATTTTGTGAGGAACCTCCATACTGTTTTCTATAGTGACTGCACCAATTTATAATCCCCCCACAGTGCATAAGGACACGAGGGCTCCCTTTTTTCTGTACATCCTCACCAATACTTGTTATTTGCTGTCTTTTCGATAAGAGCCATTTTGATGGGTGAGAGTGATATCTCATTGAGGGTTTGATTAGCATTTCCCTGGTGATTAGTGATGTTGAGTATCTTTTTATGTGTCTGATGGCCATCTGTATGTCTTCTTTGGAGAAATGTTTATTCAGGTGAGATTTGTCTTTGATGTTGAGTTGCATGAATTCTTTATATATTTTGGATATTAACCTCTTATTGGATAATCAATTGTAAATATCTTCTCTCATTCAGTAGGCTACCTTTTTTGTTTTTTCCATGGTTTCCTATTTGTGTAAAAGCTTTTTTTGTTTAATGTAGTCAAACTTAAATAAAATTTTGTTTATTTTTGCTTTTGTTGCCCTTGCCCGAGGAGACATATTTTAAAAGATATGGATAATATTGATGTTAAAGAGTTTATTTCCTATGTCTTCTTCTAGGAGTTTTATGGCTTCAAGTCTTACATTTAAGTCTTTAATTCATTTTGAGGGTTTTTTAAATAAGGCATGAAGAAAGTGGTTCAGTTTCAGTTTACTACATATGTATTTTAACCTTTATAGTAGCTTTATAATTGATTGATCCATTACCTTTACTGTATGTCTACCATTTCCAGTGAGAAAGAAGTTCCTGTAATATTTCTTATAAAGTTGGTATATCAGTGATAAGCTCCTTTAGCTTTTCCTTTTCTTGGAAACTCTTTATCTTTCCTTCAATTATTAATTATAGCCTTGCCAGATAAAGTATTCTAGGTGGTAGACATACTTTATCACTTTGACTATACCATGCCATTCCCTCTGGTCTGCAAAGCGCTGAAAAATCAGCTGATAGTCTTATGAATTCCCTTGTATGTGACTAGTTGTTTTCCTCTTGATGCTTTAAGATTATGTCTTTATCATTAACCTTTGACATTTTTTTTTTGCAATGTGCCTTAAATTAGGACTTCAAGACAGAACATAAAGAACAAAGATTCATGGCCTGACCCCCTTGTTCCTCACCCCAATATCTCCTAGTTACAAAGCCTTAACAACTTAATCCCAGAAATAATGTTTATTATAACTCCTTTAGAGCCACAAACTACACACCTCCAGGGGGCACTACTCATTTTATAACTTGTTCAAAGTGAACCTCTCTGGAATACAACAGTGTGACAAGTGTCTATTTTGCAACAGTGCTGGTTTATTCTAAGCTCTTGTTATTTTAAACCTTCTCATTGGTCTCCTTGCTACCAACCTACTCTCTCCACTGTAACTATTTTAATGAAAATTTGGTCAGTCATTGCGTATTGGTGGTTAAAGGTCACATTCTTTTGAAGCCTTTCCAAGCTTGGACCAAACCCTTCCCCTTCCTTTGTCTCCTACCTGACCACACACTGTTGTCAACTATCAACATTTCTTTGTATCAACCCTGCTCAGAGTGTGATGCCCCTACCTGCCAACGTCAGACAGGGTCCTAGCTCTCTCTCCTGCATCCAGCATTCATTTCGGCCTCCACTAGTTGGCCAATGCCATTTCTGCACTCCTGCTGTTTCCTCTGAATCTTCCCAGGTCCATAGAACATTCTTAGCTCAGCTCCTCGCGTTTTGCACGAGGACCTCCATGTGTGCTCTGGCCCATTTTAGCTCCTAATCAATCGGGTATCATCTTCTGAAGCCCTCCAGGGATTGCCTGTGTGCCCGTCTTATCTCCCCGGTGAGATGATAAGCTCCTTTAGGGCAGGAACCTGCGTCATATTTATTTCTATTCACTGTAGCACCGAGAAGTGGAGAGGCATTTTTCATACATACTCTTTTTGAATTGAATGAAAAGTATTGAACTTGCTTCCTCTTTTAACGAGTTCATAGATTAGGTGGGTCACAAAAGACTCTTATCCACGCTCTGTATAATTCTGTCTGCCAGCTGTTGCTGGGTACAGCAGCTCCGCTGCTCCTAAATATGTCCTCTTTATAATTTACAATTCAAGGACTAGATGGCATAGGTTCTGCCAAAGTGTATTTATAAGAATTTTAAAAATATATGGCCACATGAGCACGAAAGTGTGACTGCACATGTAGTGGGTGTGCCGCATTGTTACTCGTGATTTGGTGAAATGCAGTATAAATAGCTAGCTATCTCTGAGCTAAATCCAGAAGGAAGTTGGCCTCGTTCCAGATTCTGGGTATTCGGGGTGTTGTTTAGTTGTTATTGACACAGTTGAGAATTTGGCTCAGAGATCCAGCAGAGAGCGATAGATCTTCCTTAGGAGCCCAGGGCAGGGGGAGCACAGCAGCTGTAAATAGTTTAGCAATCAGTACTTCCCATTTTCAATAAGTGTTTCCAACCAGGAATGAAAGCAAGCCCTCATAAACAAAAATAACTAACACCCATGGAGCCTGACAATTTATGAAACACTTCCCCATTTATTACTTTATTAGACACCCCAACGGCCTTGAAAATACATACTGATGAGAGATGCTAATCCCACTTCTATAAATAAGAGAATTAAAGCCCTGGGATCCGGAGAGACGGTGCCATGTCAGCCGGGCAGGGAGGAGAAGAGCACGTGAAGGGAGAAGGGTCTTCAGAGTCCATATCCAGTTCTTTCTGCAAGGAACGGCATTGCTCCCAAACCAGGGACCTTTCAGAAAGCTCAGATGGCTGCATCTGCAGATGCTGCCTCTTCCTACTCCCTTTTGAAATGAGGAATTCCACGGCGACAATACTACTTATTAATATAATTGGCAGCAAAATGAGAGCATTGTTTTTTTTCTTCCTTGAACTTTAAAAGGTAATTAAATAAATAAATAAATAAATAAGTAAGTAAAAAAACACCTGAGAAAAGTAGCTGAACCAGGTCCTATGTTTCTAACAGAAACATAAATGCCAGAAGGTGCTGGAGATGATTTATTATCTTGTTATTATAAGTGACTGGGAAGCTTTCAATGGATCCTTGATAATTTCTAGCAGCTGCATTAAATCAGAAACTCTATTAGCTATTACAAAACCATCATCCCATATTTCTGCAAATCAACTTGGACACTTGATGGGAATTTGGAGCTGTTTGTTGCTCTGTGTGCTAACCTCATGTCTGGCCTCCAAAGAGAAAATAAACACAAGTCAGGGTGGCATGATATTGGGCACATCAACTCTTAGGAATTAATAGATGACTTATTCTGGGCTATATTCCTGTTGGAAGCAATAGGTTCCTTCAACAAATGCCACTTCATTAAAAGGCCAGGAACTGAGACATAATCAAATCCAGTGTGCCAAGTTTAGGCCACTCCACCAACTTCATTCTACGTGGCCTGATCTCCAAATCCAGCAGTTGTTCACCCCCCATAAGAACAGAACAAATAACCAATGACACATAAATCAGCTGTAAATTGCTGGCACCTCTTCTCTTGATTCTGATTTCCGCAATAGAAGGTACCTTCGGGGACTCACTCTCTAATGACCAGGTAACACCTTATGTTGAGCAAGTTGTAGGAGTCAAAAGCAGACATCACTAAATCTTTGTCTACAGCTTTGGTTTTATATTTCAGGAGAGAGCCAGGCAGGTATCAGTTCAGTGCAGTCTGATGGAGGCAACTAGGAGAGATGACTACTGAGAAGATATGACTTCTATATCTGGGCGCCTCCTGGAGTAGGAGAAGCACAGTGAGAAGAGGGGCAGTTGTTGGCCACAGGAAATGCCTAACTAGGTGCAATAAAGCAGGATTTTCCGAGAAATACATTTTATAGGATTTAGTAATGAAATGAATACAGGTAGTGTGGTTTCTTTCTTGAAAACCTGGATGGGCATCCTGTCTGGAGGAGTTGGATAAATCAAGGGACTATTAAAAGTTGTATTTTTATGATGAGTTTATATACTTATATACTTACCTTATATGTTCCCACCTGATTGTCTTTATGCTTGTTATTATCTTTGCCTGAAATATTTTCCTCTAAAACCTCATGTGGTTTATTCCTTTACTTCAATTATTTGATAACATGCCACCACACAATTTAAAATAGAACTTCCATCTCTTGTTATTTTCTTAGCCTGCTTTATTTTTCTTTGATGCACTCATCACTTATTACATTTTTATTATATTTTATTGTTATATTTTATTTGTTTATTGTTTATCATCCCACTGCTGCCACATTGTTTGATGTGGCAATGACATGGCGTATTTTTTCACATCTGTATTACCAATGCCTAGCACAGTACTGACTTATGGTAGGTCTCCATAACTGCTGAGGAAATGAGCAAGCAAGTTCCAGAAGTGATGTTAAAATGGCAGTTGGCCAGTCCAATGTGGCTCAATGATTGAGCATCAACCTATGAATCATGAGGTCACAGTTCGATTCCCAGTCAGGGCACATGCCCAGGTTGTGAGCTCGAACACCAGTATGGGGCATGCAGAAGGCAGCCGATCAGTGATTCTCTCTCCATCACTGATGTTTCTATCTCTTTCTCCCTCTCCCTTTAAAAAGATAACGGCAGTTGTAAATAGATATGTGTAGACGGCTCTAGGCTTAAGAGACATATTAGTGATTATTATCATGTCAGTAATAATTGAAGCCATAGGCTCTGGAGAATGCATACAGTAAAAAGATAAGAGGGCCTTGGACAAAAGCCTGGAAAGGTTCCAACATTCAAAAGCCAGGTGGGAGAAGATAAGCTTGCAATGAGAGCAGAGAAGAAATGGGCTTAAAGGTAGGAGGAAATCAAGTGAGGGCAGTGCATGTAGGAGAAGAAGGTGCTGAAAGATACAGAGAGGTCGAGAAGATAAAGATTTAAGAGCACCCAGTGGAAGTGGTATTATTGAGGTCACCGGTGACCACAGGAAAACTGCTCTGGGGGAGTGACCAGTTAGAGCAGGGGTGGGCAAACTTTTTGACTCGAGGTCCACAATGGGTTCTTAAACTGGACCGAAGGGCCGGAACAAAAGCATGGATGGAGTGTTTGTGTGAACTAATATAAATTCAAAGTAAACATCATTACATAAAAGGGAACGGTCTTTTTTTTTTTTTTTTTTTAGTTTTATTCATTTCAAACGGGCCGTAGTTTGCCCACGGCTGAGTTAGAGGATATATTGGTGTGTGTGGAAGTGTGATGGGGAGATGAAAAATGGGAAAGAGCATGTTTGTGCAACTCTGCGATACTTGGCTGAAATGAAGACAAGAGTAATACAGAAGAAGACGGGTCTAGGTACACTTTTTAACTTTAGTTTAATTTTTTATATTTATAAAAGCCAATGGGAAGAAGAAACTTGAGGTGTGGCAAGCATGAATATACATTAGATAAAGTAGTTATTAGAATAATTCTCCTGAGAAACCAAAAATGGCAAAATATAAAGCAAAAATGCACAAATCTAAAGGTAGAGTTATTAGTCAAATATGAGAGAGACAGTCTGTCTGTATTAACCAGAGAGAAGGAGGACCCAAGTGTGGGTAGGTCTACATGCTTGGTAAGAGAAGACTAGGGTGTTTGCATTTACTGCAGTGGTTCCCAACCTTCTGGCCCTTTAAATACAGTTCCTCATGTTGTGACCCAACCATAAAATTATTTTCGTTGCTACTTCATAACTGTAATATTGCTACTGTTATAAATCGTGATGTAAATATCTGATATGCAGGATGGTCTTAGGCGACCCCTGTGAAAGGGTCGTTCGACCGCCAAAGGGATCGCGACCCACAGGTTGAGAACCACTGATTTAGTGGCTTCTCTTTTTCTCTAAAGTAAAATAAAGTATCTGTGGAGAGAAAAATGATGTAAGTGGGAATTGAAAGGATAGAGATGAACGGAGAAGGAGAAAAAGCCATTGTGGCAAGTGGTGGTATGAGTTGACCAACGAAGAGTAGAAAAATTGTAGGACAGGGTGGAGGGGCCACTTGACTTTGGGGAACATGAGCTTATAAAGAAATCACTCTGCCCTGTTAGACCATGAGCTGTGTCCAACTCCTCTGCGACAGCTCAGAGCAGAAAACTGGATTCACCCAGGATTGGAATTTGGTGAAAAGGTTGTGACAAAAAGAGTAACGGGCAAGGGAGTTGAAGGTGCTGGACCAAATGGAATAATGGATCAGGAAGTCCAAGCTGATTTAGGCAGAAAGTAAAGACAGCAGAGGCCTCAGGAATTAATAGAAAACAGAGGAGCCAATGGCCACGCAGTTCCAACGTGGTCAGCCATACGTACAGTGGGAGTAGCTGGACAGACACCTGGAAAAGCAGATTGTTTCATATGTGTGGGATTTTGAATTCGCCATGGGTGGGGAAGTGGGCAATTCTATTTTCCAACAAAGCTGGCGTGCTCAGGGCCAGGCTGGGCATCGTGCCTTGGAATGAGGACATTTGTCTTAAAATCTAGGCCAAGACTGAGCCTGAAGTGGGGACGAAGAGGCTGCATCCATGAGTAGGAAAGGGTTGCCAAGGTCGGCTTTGGCGCAGGTGGACAAGTTGATTAAAAAGGAACAAGCCCCAAACACAAAAGTGTCCTGCGTGCTGGCACTGCTTGGGGGAGAGTGGGAGGTTGTGTGCCAGGTGTGGGTCAGGGAAGGCTCTTCTTAGCCTTGGGTACACCCAAGCTTCCTGACCCAGGTTCCAGGTGGCAGGCAGCTCCAAGCGTGTGAGTGCCATTCTTTCCCATCCACAAAGTCATGTGCCAAAGGTATCAAACCTCAGGTCTCTTATATGGGTACTTGGTGCCTCAGCCAGAGAGCGCAGAGCCAGTTTTTCATAAGGATTGCAACTCATTCAGAGCAAGGAATGGCCTGTTCCAACCTCTGTTTCCAATCAGCAGCAAACGGAGCCACTTATCAGGCTGATGGTCCATGCCCACAGCCACCCCAGTGATAGGCGGTTTGAAAGAGGGTGGAGGGAAATGGAGGACAAAGCCTTTACAAGGAAAATGTCACCATTTCCAGAAGCCATATTACTTGACAGTTTTCCTTTGTGTTGCAACAGCTGCTTAACATGACAAAAAATGGCTTTAATAAAAAGCACCTCAGGAGATACACCCTTCTCCCTCCGCCACGCTGGGGAGTACTTTCACGCAGCAGTGGGTGGGCTTTGGGGTCTGCTGGTTGCCGGTGGCTTCCAGACAGCCCCTTGGGTGGGGTGGCCCTTGCTTTGGCCAGGTTCCAGGTACAGAAAGCAGGGCACACTGCTGCTGGTTTTATTCATTCATTCATTATTATTTTTAAATCCTCACCCGAGGATATTTTTTCTATTGATTTTTAGAGAGAGACTGGAAGAGAAACGGAAAGACAGAGAGAAATATCAATGTGAGGAAGTGAAAAACTGGCTCTGATAGAACAAAAAAAGAATAATATTTCTCTAGCCAGTTCGGCTCAGTGGATAGAGCATCAGCCTGCGGACCAAAGGCTCCCAGGTTCAATTCTGGTCAAGGGCATGTACCTGGGTTGCAGGTTCCTCCCCAGCCCAAGCTCTGGTCGGGGCTCGTGTAGGAGGCAACCAATGGATGTGTTTCTTCCACATCCATGTTCTCTCTGTTTTTCCCTCCCTCTTCCATTCTCCCTAAAAAAATAAAAATAAAAAAAAATAAAAATCAATGGAAAAATATTCTATGGTTAGGATTAACAACAACAGCAACAACAACAAAAGAATAATATCCTGAATATGGGAAACAATAATAAAGAGAAAAACATATATGGGAGGTTGTGTGTCATGTTTGAATAGGATACTCATGGGAAAATGATTTATTAAAAATAAAACATTTAATAGCTGGAAAAGTAGGGATCTTATTATAAAGCGCCATGAATGCCAAGAGAAATAATTTGAAATATGTTCTGGGAATATTGACATTTCAAATGAGATCAGTTTAATATTGTCTAGCATCAAGTGTCTATAATTATAGACTGTTCAGAACCTTGGTAACAGATTGATCTCTTTTTAAAGTGAAGTAAGACCTAGATCTTAAAAACTTTTCTCCCTTTTGTATTTTGATCTTTATAATTCCCTATATTACAACACACCCTCCCCAAAAGAATGCTTATGTTAAAACATCTGAAGGCAAAACATCTACAAATTTGACTAAAAATTTTTCGATGTGGCTGTATAAATATCTCTTGATGATTTTCAAAGATAAAATAAATTGGAAAGGGAAGAATGTGTTTTGAAACCATAAAATGGATGTGTGAAGAGAAAGTGCCTTGTTGCATCTGGCCGGTAAGATGGAAGGTGAAAGGACATGAGAACTGGAAACCACAAAGAGAGAAATGCCCAACTCATTAAACAAATAAACAAGACAACAAAACATGTCTCAGAGAAGAGGCGGAGGCAGCAGTATCTAGAGTTGCCACAATATATTATCGAAAATATCCAGTTTTGAACAAAAAAATAATACGAAACATGGAACGAATCAGTGAAGTGCAGTCCATACAAGGAAAAAATGCAGGCAACAAGAACTGCTTGTGAAAGAGCCCAGATATTATATTTAAACAAACAAACAAAAAACTGTGCTAAACAAAGTAAAAGGAGGTATTATGATAATGTCTCCATAAGTAAAGAATGTAAATAAATATATAAAAGTTGTAAAAAAATAAGAGATCCAAATGGTGGTACTATAATTAAAAACTATAACTAAAACATGAAAAAATTCGCTAACGGGACTCAACAGCAGATTCCAGCACTGCCAGTGGCTGGGCCAATAAGTGTTTCCTTGAAAAGGATCCCAAGTAGCTCATCTCTGTGTCCACCTTCACCATGAGGATGGACATGTGCTAAGTACTTAACCAGAATGAACTGATGTAATCCTAACAGCAACCCTGTAAAGTGGGGCTGCCGCTTTTTATTTTCAAGTGAGGAAAATGAGGCCATGAGGATAAGTAATTTGCTCAAAGTTGTGCACCTTAGTGGTAGTAGGATCCAGCTCATCCTCTGGTTATCTAACTTATTTTCCTATGTGTATCACCTATGCAGTGAGCAGTGAGAGATACAGAAAGGTAGAGATGGTTGAAATCCTGAAAAAACAAACAAACATCTAATTAGACAGATAAAAATAGCATTTATGAAAAACAAGAATGCAAAATACAGCATATTTGATAGAAAGCAAGCAGGGATTGGAAATCAAATGCCCTGAGTTTGAATCCACCACGTTTTGTCTGGCTGTGTAGTTTTGAGCAAGTCACACTAACTTACTGAGTCTCAGTATTTTTTTTTCCCAAATGTTTATAAGAATACCTTGCTGTCTGGCCTTCAAGCAGGGGCACTAGATCTGCACAACAGATGTAATGTTACACAGTGTTATGTTATATTACCTGCTGAGGGCTTCGGAGAATCCCAGTGAGGACTGCAAGAAGGGGAGTTAGGCTGAGCTTTGGAAATAGTGATGGGGAAAAGGAGGAGGAGAAAGCATGCCAGGACAGGCTTGTGCGAAGGCTGCGATTGAAATGGGCCAATGATACTCTTAATAGAGATCCTACACATCCCAGATTCTATCTCCTGAAATCACCTCACAGCCAAATACGGAGGTGCTATTACTACTCTGTTTTCAGATGAGAAGCCCGAGGCTCTGAGAGGCTATGAGATAGGCCTTCAGTTGACATACTCAGTGGTGCAACCAGGATTTGAACCCAAAGCTAAATGATTCCAAAGTCTCTTACCGTAATGTCACCATATCTGTTGCCTGTCTGTCCATCATATGTTCCTTAAGAAAAGCAAGGCTGTTGAAGGAGATAGTGAGTCCAGCTTTTAGCTAGTGATTCTCTCTTCTTCAAATGCTCAGTGGACCAGGAAGTTCATCAACTGATGGATGCTGAGAGCCAGGAAGTTCATGAACTGCTGGATGCTGAAAGTCAAGCCAGGGCAACACCCATAAGAACATTCCTGCCTCCTTTCCCTCCTGCTCCACCCCACTGAGCCCTCTCTTCTTATTCAAGTGTTTGGAGTCAGCCTTATTCAGACAAGGCCTGCACAGTAAGAATTCTTTCCTTTATCCATGTTCTCTTTTTCTCCAACTTCACTTGTCATCTGCTTCTCCACCTTCTGGGTTTGCCCTCCGGGTTTAGCACAACAAGATTTCCCACCAGCCTCCGACGGCTTCCCTTGCCACCACAGCTGCTCTCCCAGACTGGCACAGGCTGATTCCGCCTGCCCATTTTCTGACCTGGACTGACATGCATGGGGAAGCAGCCAATTGCAAGGCCAGGTGTGTCCAGAAGGGGGTTAAGACACAACTGGTGGCCCTAGATTCTCAGGCGCCTCGCTCTAAGTGTAGTTAGGGCAGGAATAATGTTCAAATGTAAAATAATAATAAATACCAATAAAACAATAAAGCACAGCCACCATTGGTAATAATCCTATCTAATAAAGAGGGAATATGCTAATTGACCCTCATGCCATCACAAAGATGGTGAGGCCCACAGCCAGTAAGGAGGGAATATGCTAATTGACTGCCCTGCCCTCAAATATGGCAGTGCCCACAGCCACAAGATGGCGGCGTCCAGTCCCCTCAGCCCCCCAGCTGCCCAGGGTCGGCCCGAGGCTCAGGCAAGCCTCGGATGGCAGTTTCCCAGCCAACCTGTGCCAGCATGTGGCACAGGCAAGCCTCAGATGGTGGCTGCCCAGCCGCCCAGGGCTGCCTGAGGCTCGGGTAACCAGGGCTGGCCGAGGCTTGTGCTGCTGGCAGTGGCAGCAGCAGAGGTGTGATGGGGTATTGCCTTCCCCTGATTGCCAGGTTGCCTCCCGCCCCTGAGGGCTCCCAGATGTGAGAGGGGGCAGGACGGGCTAAGGGACCCCCTCCTCCAGTGCATGAATTTTAATGCACTGGGCCTCTAGTAGTATTATAATTATAATAGAAAGAAGAGTTAATACTTATTGGCAACCTAGACCTTCGTTTTCTTGCCTGCCTTGTGTTTCTCTTCTAGGTCAGAACACTGAGTAAATGGAAACAGGAAGAACATCAACAGGTGACCTTCCTGTCAACATTTTAAGACCACCTGTGGTGCAGGGGTCCCCATGTCAATGAAATTTTCCAAACAAAACCTCATGACCATGAGTCAGATGTAGATGCAGGAGCTTTTAGCCTTAAAGTCAGGTTAGCAAAGCTGATAGCTAATCCAAAGTGTATGACACAGCGATTACCTAGTAACCAGAAGCCACCTTGCTCTGCCTTTGAGGTCCTAAATGTGGAGTGGAAATGTCATGTCGGTGTCCCATGTCTTGGGCACAGGGGCAGGGTCTGGTGTCACAGCTGTGGTCCCACATCTGCAGATCCCTATGTGCTCTGTCAAGCAGGCTGCTATTCTGCCTGGCAGATGAGACCATCTCTGCCTGTCTCTCACCCACCGGGGAAGGCAGACTGGTGGGTGTGTGCTGCTCCCAAGGGCAGAAGTGCTAAAGCAGATGACTAAGCTAGCAGAGAGCTCTTGCGTTAAATATTGTACAAAATAAGGGAAGGAATTTCTGAAAATGGGGATGCAATTACGAACCTGCCGGTGACTAGACCCAAACTCTGGTAGGGCCTTCTCCAGAAGGTGGGCTGCCTTGAAGGTTGGAACAATAAGGGGCAGCAACAAAGCAGGGGTGGATGCGGACAGCAGTTCTAAAGATGGATTTGCACATGGAAGAAAGATCTCTAAAGAGTAAATGACCGTGGCTTTACGTTGGTGCCCCCGCAAGGTCAAATCTAAGAATAACAGCCAGGCTTTTCCTTTGGACCGCAATTTTCCATTCTCTCCCTATCGTCTAGACTTAAAACCTTTTCCTCAAGCTCTGAGTGGAAACCACTGATTAGGCAAACTGCTGATGTCGGAGCAAAATGAGTCTGTTTATCATGTGCGAGCTTGCTAATTGCAAAGGAACGTGAGTGCCCGGGCACACAGTCCTTTGTCTGTGAAATGCCGTCTTCCCCGTGATGGGGGAGGGTGTACAGGCAGGGAGAGCCCAGCCCCAAAGGGTGTGATCATGGGGCTCCTTTCTGAGCTCTGCTTTCCTCTTGCTCCGGCTTCTTCATGAGATGACTCATCATGTATTGCACAGTTTCTTTCAGTTAAAACAAAGGCCACTATGAAAACGGCCTTCCACTGAGAAGTGCCACACTGACTCACAGAGCAACCTTTACTGAGAAGCCCCTGAGCATTGTGCTTGGTGCTGAGAATAGAAAGAGGCCCAGTTCTCAATAAATTAGCAAAGACAACACGTCCGGTGCTCACCTGGGCCAGATGTGCTCTAGTAAGCTTACAGGAGGGAAGGACACATTCTGAGGAGGAGCCCGGCGGGGAGGGCGTACTTGTGTCTAGGAAACGGGAACCATCCAGGAAGGGCCTTGGCGATAAGGTTTGGAGTGTGACCTGCCGAGGAGGGCAGTTCAGAGGGGAGGAGCGGCATGGACAATAGCAGAGGGGACGGAAGTGCCAACACTTTCCTGCAACGGCCAGTGGGCCAGTGCTGATCACGGATTTATGGGCTATTACAGCTGGAAGGGGATTTGCAAACCATCTAGTCCAGTGACTTGTTTTACAGTTGAGGGAACCCAAAGTAGGAGAGGCAAACCGACTTTTCAAAAGTCTGAAGGTCTGATCGGCTCTGTCTCTTGACACCAGCTCTCTCTGTGTATGTGTAGCCATCATTCTTTGGCTGTGATCACATGATGGAGTTACCACATCTCACATTAGAGTGCTTGGCACTGGCTTTATCCTCCTGCCAAGTCTGCACATATCATTCTATTGGCTCTTCCACCTTAAAAGTATCCACCAATCCACCAATCAGATGTTTTACTATCAAACATGTATGTAGAAACTCGCACGTCCTGCCCTCTCTACACCACTTGTTGATTTCTTTGGCTCTTTAGAGCTACCCATTTCTTTGTGTTGCTCATCCTTAAAATGCCCATATTCTTGGTTGATTTAAGATGTGAAAATCACAGCAGCTATTCTTCAGTTGTTTCAACATGCCTAGAAGCGTAGTATATGTTTTCCAGAAAACTATTTTTAGAGCCCCCGGCCCAGCACCGTTAGTCTCTGTTAATTAAGATGAGAATGGTGAGGATTCATTTCTGACAAACCCTTGCCACTTGCAGAAGAAAGTTGCACCTGCCCTACTTTGGAATCTGGGGACCTTGGCTGCTGGCAGCCAGCAGCACCCGGTGTGTATCCCCCTGCTTCTGCTCCCACAGGCCTGTGTCCACAGCCTCGTCCCTCACTCAGCCCACCCACGGCTGCTGACCGGGTTGCCCATCTGCAACCTGGTCTCCCTGCTCCGCAGACCCTCGGGAACACGGGCTGACTGCACACACAGAGATGTCAGAGCAAATAACTGCATCTGCGAGTTGTCAGGAGAACAGTCTGTGGGATCCAATGCACACATTGCCAGCGGGTGGGGGATGCTAGAAAGCGGGCTCTCTTGACAGAGAGAGAAGTGTTGGAATTAATTCATAAACGTGTTGGGTGGAAATTAGCAGATGAAGATCTGCAAGGGGAGAAGAGATGGAGGGAGAGAGAGGAGGGAAGAGGCGGACAGATGGAGGGGGGAGGGAGACGGTGGGAAATAGAGCAGAAGACACAGCTCTTTCACAGTCTTGCTTATTCTCAGCGGCAGCCTGTGGTTTGACAGGGATTCCGTCTGGCCCTGTTCGTGCCTTCTCTGCTCCTCCTGGGACCTCGGCCATCGCACTGCCTGCTCCAGCCCTCACCCCACCTCCCACTTCACCATAACCTGTGCTTCTCACACACGTGGGGTGTCCAGTGTATTAATGAAGGGGCTTCCTCTATGCAAAATGCACGGAACTTCTGATATTCTCATGGTAAGGAGGGAAGGACTGGGGCCTTACGGGGAGCTCTTGCCTCCTGGCTCTGATCTTGTCCAAGTTACCCTCTCTGAGCCTCGGTTTTCTCCCTGTCAAGTTAGGATTCATGGGCAAGCTAAGAGAGAGATGCATAGAACTCAGTTATCTCAGAATCTAGTATGCTGTATTCTTTCAGTAAGTTTTATTGTTATTGGCAGCAGGAGAGGTAGCGGAATCTAAATCTTTTCTCTGGTGTTCTACACCCAATAGCTCAACATTTCTGAAGAAAAGTCAAGAGGTCCAAATGGTGTGTTTAAGCTCAGTTTCAGAGCCGTCAGACCCGTGTGCCTACTTGCACTCCTGAATTGATGGTTGGAGATTTGCCATGTAACAGTGCGACTGTTAGCGTGTGAACTTGGCTAGGCCACCATACTCAGGAATTTGGTCAAACATTATTCTAGATGTTTCTGTGAAGTCATTATTCTAGATGTCTGTGAAGTTTTTTGTGTGTTTGTGTTTTTTTAATGAAGAGATTAACATTTAAATTAGTAGACTGAGTAGAGCAGATGGCCTGCTATGTGGGTGGGCCTTTTCAATCAGTTGATGGCCTTAATAGACAATACTGACCTCCCCTGAAAAGAGAATTATGGCAAAAGACAGCCCCCAGGTTTGAACTGCAGCATTAATTCTTCTCTGGGTCTCCAACCTACTGGCCTCCCTGCAAATTCTGGTTTTACCAGCCTCCACCATCCTTCAGCCAGTTCCTTAAAATAACTCTCTCTTTCTCTCTCTCTCTCTCTCTCTCTCTCTCTCTCTCTCTCTCTCTCTCTCTCACACACACACACACACACACACACACACATACACACACACACATACACACAGACAGACATTGGAACCTTGGTTCACAAAATTACTTCCTTTCATAAGTCTGTTTGTGAAACAATTTATTTGAAAATGGAATCATTTTTCCCATTAGAAATAATTTAAATTGAGTTAATCCATTCCAGACCCCCACTGATTCCCTGTTTAACTTTTCTTATATTCAGAACATGTCTCTACTCTATGGTTGTTCTCAAAACTTTTCTGTTCACTTTGCTGCTATCGATAACCTTCTTAGGACCCATGGTGACTTACTGTATGTATTTAATAATAATTCACAACAACGAAAGCAAAACAAACAAACAAACTTATTCACAGTACAATTTCCTGAGATATTAACCATGTGAGGTTGAGTGGTAAACTGACTCATTCATACTCGCACATTCTCTCCTTTGTCCCCTGAGAGATGTGTGACTGAGCATATCAGCATGAAAGGGTTGTTGGGACAAGAATCAAAATTTTGTTCCACAACTGAGACATTTCTCTGTGAACAACTTGGTCGAGAGCTGAATTGGTTGAGATGGGAGACATCAGAACTGAAGTTTGTATATATGTGTGTGTGTATTATATAATTATATATCTATAAATATATATGATATATACATAGAATATATCTCTCTATAAAATATATAGAGGATATAGATATAGAATATATCTCTAGAGAGAGAGAGAGAGAGAGGAGAGAATGTAAAGTCCCATTGGTTCAATTTCTCTAGAGAACTCTAATAGTACCAAATGCTTAGAGGCATCCTCCATCTCTCTGCTGTGATGGTCCCTTCTTTCATTTTCTTCTGCTTTCTCTTTCCCACATCCGTTCCCTTCCTCATTCCCAAGGCTTCCCGATGCCTATAGGAAGGACAGTCAAGAGTTGGTCCTGTTTTCTTCCTTTCTAGTTCTCTGGGCTGCATGTCTAGCCACCACAGGCAGTTTAGTCTTGTGACCCAGTGAGCTGGTGGTTTTGTTACTGTGCTTTTGTTTTTTTGTTTTTCCATTTGAGTCTTTCATACTGCATCCATCCATCAAGGCAATCAGGAGCTAGAGCAGCCGGGAAGAGGTGAGAGAGAAATGTGGGATCATGGAGAAATTTTTGGTGCTAAGTTAAGAGGTGGGAGGGGGCATTTGTGGTGATTAAGAGAGGCTGTTCAGAGGCCTCTGTGTGGCGGTTGTGACACTGTTTACAGGCTAGCAGGATTTTAGAGATTATCCAATCCAACGTACCCCAAAACGTTTGAGCAAAAGACACAACTAAAAATATATTTTAAAAATGTGACCAGAACACAAGTGCAGTCGAGAGTTGAGACTATGTACAAATAAATGGATACACCTGGACTCTGTGATGGAACACTTTCTGAGAGGCTTACTCTTCATGCTGGGTTCCCATGCACCCCGATGAGGATGTCAGTCAGAAGCGATGTTCTGAGCAACGTGGTTATGTTTATTGCTTAGAGCACAAATATCTGAGGCCCGTCTACATCACCTGTTGGCCATGTGGCTCAGCCACCTGCTTTCCTCCCACAATGACTCTCTTGTATAAATAACAGTGTGGTCCAGCATCAGTCAGACACGGAGTTCTTAGTATACATACTGGACCATTCTAATTCGTCCTCTTCACCCCAGGCTGAATTTGGATCAACAAAACCGTAACCAATGTCCACACGAGGACAAATATCTTCAATTATCTAATACTCGGTATGTGAATCTTGGACAGCTATAATATCTGTGAAATGGCAGAGTATGGGCAGGAGATACAGAAATATTTTTATTATTAATTGAATAAATATGTATTGAAGCTATTATGGATGCTATTATGGCTGCTGGTCATACAGCCGTTAATTGTGAAGGAGACAGGGAAAGGTTTATTTAGCATTTTCTATGTTGAATTCCTAGAAATGAGTAGGAATAGTATTTCTTCTCTATGCATTGGTTTCTTAATCTCATAGAAATGTCAAAAGGATGACATTGGATAGTATCCATGAGGCGAGTGCCCTAGTGTCGGGCCCACAGTAGTCTGATAATGAACATGAGCGTCACTGCTATTCTTTTTTAAATGTTGGCTGATTGGTCCGTCCCTGAGTGGGAATGCCCAGCCGGTGTGGCTCAGTGGTTGAGTATTGACCTATGGTACTACTGATTTATTTTCCCTAGACTATTAACTCATTGTGGACAGGCAACAATTCATCCTACACATATTTGGTAATCAGCCATGTATAAAATACTGTGATTAGAAGAGGCAGGTCTGTGATACCTCCAGGGAACTCTCATTTTCAGTGACCGGATATCAGGATGCAAGACTTTCACACTGCAGAGGAAATGAAACAAAACACAACACTAGCCTCCTCCCACTCAGATCTTGTCCAGTGAGAGCCTACACCTTCTCCTTTCTCATTCTGGCCAAGCCACGCTGGAAAGTCTGGGCCACATTCGCTTTCTCCCTCCTCGGAGTCCATCATCTCTCAGCTCAGCTCACTGCTGCCTAAGTGGCACTGCTGCCCGCCTGCCAGAGTTCCGGTGTCGCCCACTGTGCCAGACCAAGAGCCCGATTGGCCCTCGCTCACTTACCTGAATCCCCTAGTGTTTGATGCTGTTAACCATTTTTCTTAGGCTCCTCCCTGGTTTCTCTGAGGCTATTGGTCCCCGATCTTCCTTCTCATTGTCTGGCCACTCCCCAGGACCCTCTGTGAGCTCCTCCACTCACCCCTAAATGTTGGTGTTGCCCAGAATTCACACTTAGCGCTTAATTCCTTCTCACACCACTCCTGCTGAGTGACTTCATTAGGATCCAGGCTTCAGCTCCCACTGACACAGAAATGATTCCAAAACCTGTAAATCTGAACATTGTCTCTTTCTCAAAAACTAACCAAACAAATATCAACAGAAATCGATACTTGGGTTTTTCAGTATCACCTTATGTTCAACATTTTTCATTTAGTCAAGTAATGTCCTTCGCTCAGTATCAATTATTCTTACTATTTCTCTGTGATTGGTAATATCATCCACCCAGTTGCCAACATCAGAAACGAAATAACAGCGTGATTCTGCCTGGTCTTTAAAGTGGATTTAGGAGTCACCTCCTTTGAGCAGCTTTCTAAGAACCCTAATCTACTGTAGATGGCCCAGCTCTGAGATATTGCATAACCTTGCATGTTTTTATTTTAAATCTTGCCATATGGTACTACTGCTTTATTTCCCCTACTAGACTATTAACTCCTTGTGGGCAGGCGATATATTATATCCTTGGCATCCCCAAACCCAGAAAACTGTGAACATGTTCAAAGAATCTTTCTTTTTTAAAAAAAGAAAAAAAGATGCCGTAACTGGTTTGGCTCAGTAGATAGAGTCCTGAAGGGTCCCAGGTTCGATTCCGATCAAGGGCATGTACCTTGGTTGCAGGCATATCCCCAGTAGGGGGTATGCTGGAGGCAGCTGATCAATGTTTCTCTCTCATCGATGTTTCTAACTCTCTATCCCTCTCCCTTCCTGTCTGTAAAAAAACAATAAAATATATTAAAAAAAGAAAAAAAGAATGATTGAAGTAGTTAACAAGATAAATGTACAATAGAAAAAAGCATTTGGCAAATGAAATAAGATTTTAAGTAACCAACACAAAACACAAATCCCAGTTCCTCTCTAACACCGAGAGAGCAGGTTCATTTTAGCAGACAGGGGAGAGGGTAGGGCCCAGGTAAAGCAGCATCTGAGCAGTTACTTATTGAGCATTTACTGTGTGCCAAGCTCTCTGCAACGTATCTGACGTCCAACTTGTTTAATTCTCCCAAGAGAGGAAAAGTATAGTGTTGCCCAACCAACCAGTGAGGACATTTGGGCTCAGAAATGTCTGGTGCGTTTTCTGAAGTCCCTGCTCCTGAGTGGCAGGTCCAGATTCAGAGCCGGGCCAGCTGACCCTGCCTGGTGCTCTCTCAGCCACACCCTGGCTCTCTGGGTGGACCGGTCCATTTTCCATCTGTCAGGAGGGGCGGGACTGTCATAACTACCATCGAGCATTTAAAAAACACATTTTATGGCTTGTAGGTCTCAATATAATGTTTTCTGTTATTTGATTTGTAGAAGTATATGGAGTGTGACTATGGAGTAATGAGGCTGGTTTTATTGTGTGGTTTGTGGAACCGGGTCCCTTGACAGGAGTCTCCTGCCTTGCTGGAAGGCGATGCCTGGACACAGTTGATGCCTTGTGATGTCACACCGCCGTGGAGCGTGGGGGCCAGCGAGGAAATGAGATGTAGTCGCCGAGTCCCCAGTGGGATGGAGCTGGAGCCTCTGCCATCCGTGTCACGGGCTAAGGGGGGCAGGCCTGAGTTTCTCTGTACCAGCCTCCAGTCCGCAGGACAGGAATCGGGGTGCGCAAAGCAAACACCTGCTTTTGGGGACTTTGCAATTCTAATGGGAGAGAGGCAGTCACATGCATGCACACACACTTCGAAGAGTCAGATGAGGGCCTGACATCATATCCAGTGAATTCTATAGCTTCCAGTAGATCCCTCTATCAGTATTGGGAAATACCTCATACAGATCTTTCTTTAATGCAAATCTTATGTGCCTTATTCTTTTTTTAAAAAGTATATTTTATTGATTTTTTACAGAGAGGAAGAGAGAGAGATAGTTAGGAACATCGATGAGAGAGAAACATTGATCAGCTGCCTCCTGCACATCTCCTACTGGGGATATGCTGGGGATATGCCCGCAACCAAGGTACATGCCCTTGACCGGAATCGAACCTGGGACCTTTCAGTCCGCAGGCCAATGCTCAACCGGTTTCGGCAGTGTGCCTTATTCTTGTTGGTGTTTTTATTTTTAGTTTGTGTGTGTGTGTGTGTGTGTGTGTGTGTGTGTGTGTGTATGTTTTGTCCACTGGATTATTTTTTTTCACTTTTTATTTTTAATATACATTACTTTATTGTTGATAGTATTACAGATATGTCCCATTTACCCCCTGCTCCTTAATCCCCCCTTCTCCCAGCCCCTCACTGGGTTATTTTTATTGCTTTGTTTGTTGTGGTAAATTTCAGTTATTTCAGCAGAGAGAAAGGGGAAGAAGCCAACAGTGAGCACTGCCGTTCTGTCAGGCACTGCGAGAGGAGTGTCCACATGTATTGTTCGTCCACATGTATCGCCCGTCCACATGTATTGTCCACTTTAATTCTCACGGAAACTCTGTGCAGAAGCTCTTATTAACCCTGTTTACCGATGGGAAGATACAAACTTAGAGAGGATCAGTGATGTGTCCAAGTAAGGCAGAGCTGGGACCTGAAGCATGAATTTTAATTCACGCCCAATATCAGTTCTTTCCATTAGCCCACGGAGTAGTCCTGTGTTAGGAAGGCTGTGATGTGGTCCAGGACAGAAAGAGGAAGAGGTCAAGACTAAACTGCCTCAAAGTCTGGCCTCATGCCAGCAGCGGACCAGGAAAACCGTTTACTAAGTATTTGCCTCAGTTTGCAAGAGTGCAGAAAGACAAGGAGACGTGATTTCCCTCATTCTTACCTAGCGCCGATCATGTGAGCAGCTATTCCGTTAGGATTTCTTGGGGTTTTAAAGAGGACACTACTTGTGTCTCATCCCAAGTATTGTGTCCGGGCATGTGCTGCCATTCTTGGAACGTTCTGGAGCCCAAAGACTGAGCCAAGTCGAGCCTTGCTTCTCTCTTCACTAGCAAACCTTCAGTTTACTACATCTCCCCATCCTGAGGGCCCCGCAGAGAGGATTCGCAGGCTAAGCCATAGCGCTTCCTGGGCCACTTCACCCCCTGGGTGCTGACTGAGGGAGGGAGGGAGGCTTCTGTCATCCACATATGCACCACACAGGATTTTCACTTTATGATTCTGCCTCGTGCACACGCCGAACAGCTGGGTACAGCCTTCTCTCAGATAAACACAAGCTGTAAGTTTTCCTTGTTTATGAATAACACACAGTTTGAAATTGCTTTTACAAGTGGATACAAATTTCATTAGATAAATGCGGATCCTTCTGTTGGATCCAGAATTCTCAGTCGCCACCCTCGTCTGGGCATCCCCTTCAGAGTACAATGAAACCTCATTAGTAACCACTTTTGAGTCTTGGGTGGTTTCTAATTCTGAAGGTGGTTCACCTCTAGGTTCAGAGAAAGACCTGCCCTCATACACACACACACACACACACACACACACACACACACACACACACACCTTTCAGACAGCCAGGGAATTCGCTCTTGCAACTCCTGCCTCTATAAGCATACCCCTTCTGGAGTCATCCCTATCACAGGAAATTCTACCACCCAGTGACCAATTCAACTTGGGAATCATCCTCAACTCCTTCCTTTTCCTCAACCCCCACATCCAAACTCTCAGGAAGTCCTAAACACGTTGGTATTTTCAAACTACACACCTCGCCTCTCCACTTTTCTCCATCACCATTGCTACCATCATTTATTCCCTCTTCTACTCCCTGCTTCCAGTCTGTACACCGTGATACATTCTTTATACAACAACGAAAATGAAATTTCAAAACTGTACCAGTTAGATTCTGTCACCTCTCTGCTTGAAGTTTTCCAACGTGATTGCACTGGATGCAACTCTGCATTTTGTATTACAAATCTCCCTAAATATCAAGATGTCTGTGGGTTTGAATCAAAGCTCTAGTTTAAACATAGAGCAATGGCATCGTTTTACTGATATCATTTTACATGTCACCATTTGTTATCAAAAGAAAGTGGGAGTTATGCCTTATAATCATAATTTATGATTACTAAAAACATCCACTGTGTTAAGTGTGTACCTCATGAATTGTTACCTGCTATTAACCATGTTTTTTTATTTTTTTATTTTCTGCATTTTGTGATGCTTGGTTGGGCAGATTCTGGAGAGACTGCCCCTCTCAGATAGCAAACAACTTGCCTTCAGCACCTCTTTCATATGCAAACCAGCCAATATCCCCATGTCTTTTATCTAGATGTCACACACCACACCAATATGTCCCCTGTCCTAACTCCCCCAGGGCCAGGTACTGGACACCTAGAGACCATTCCTACAGCCCCGAGCAAGCCACAGTCATTCCAATAGGCCAGTCCCAAGCTTGCTCCAGCTTGTCTACCCCACCCCACCTGCTCATTCCTGTGCAAAGCACAGTAAGGCTCTGAGCCTTGCTTCCCCCTGTCCTTCTGTGTCCAGACTCACCTGGTGCTTCCCCACGTGGCTCTGCATGGCATGAAGTGCCCCCGCCCCTTGGGAGAGCGAAGTCACAAACTATTTTGCCAAGACATTGTCTCAGGGTCTGTCATCTTACCAGGCCTTAACAATGCAATCTTGGGAACACGTCAAGATACCCTCCAACCCTGTGAGGTAGGGGAGATGGCCTTCTAATGTACCCCCCACACAGCTGAAGGGTTGAGGAGTCGGTCAGAAGAGACGATCCAACCTCAGCGCCAGATTCTTAGGACTTGAATTTGTCCTCATCTGATTTGTCTTCACATATGTTGTCATATGTCCAAGAGGGGTTTAACGGGGGCCTCCCTATTGTGGTACTCAGCTAAGCATTTCATAAAAAACTCCTGATATAAACTACTTTGTTCATTGAGAACCTCACCCCTTTGTCTCTTTTCCATCCCACTTTGTTTGGCTTTCTAGGCTACAAATGAAAGCACTGGTCCCTCACAATGCCTTCAAGAGGCACACAATCTCCCCTACAAAACTGTAGAATGACATAGATTAACATAAACAGTTATTTCTCTAATTTACTAGCCCTTGAGTTCAGCCCATTTGTTCACTTGAAAATGTTGACCTAGGAAGCCAACTTACCAGAGAGGAGAGATATAGCCCTGTTCTCTAGGCTTCCAGATATCTCTAGTTGGGAGGAGCCGGCCCTGAAAAAAAAAAAAAAAGGATCGGTGGTTCATCCTTTCCTCAAGAGCAGGGATTATTACATATCATTAGGTCTAGTCCAGTGATGGCGAACCTTTTGAGCTCGGCGTGTCAGCATTTTGAAAAACCCTAACTTAACTCTGGCGCCGTGTCACATATAGAAATTTTTTCATATTTGCAACCATAGTAAAAGAAAGACTTATATTTTTGATATTTATTTTATATATTTAAATGCCATTTAACAAAGAAAAATCAACCAAAAAAATGAGTTTGAGTGTCACCTCTGACACGTGTGTCATAGGTTCGCCATCACTGGTCTAGTCAATGCCTCCTGTAACCGGTCTCTGCCTCTCATCTTTTCCTGCCCGGCTTTTCTCGCCCCACCTGGAATCTCATGCTCTGTCCGTCTTTGGTCTCTTCCCCAATAAATCTTTCCATCTCAAACAATCCTTTATGAGCTAACTTGGTATTTAGCAGCTGCCCCGTTTGCCTCTCCTGAGAACACTAGAGCCGACAGGTGCATGAGTAGAGAATGTCAAAGGAGACCCCTATGAGCAGTGGCAGGAGCCCTGTGACTTGGATGGCAGCCAGACCCAAACCCCCTGTTATCACGCCCCCTGCCCCCCAAAATGGTCAGGATGCAGACTCTGTAATGGAGGAAAACTTGCTTTCCGTTCCCAGCTTTACACAGGTTAAAGCAGCAGTCACCAGCCTTTCGGACCTCACGGGCCACTGGATAAAAGCACCAAGAAAGCCTTTCCAGTCTGGTGATAATGGACAAATGCATCTCAGAATTTAGAGGATTAGGTGCAATGTGTGTACCGGAAACTCAGGGCCACTCAACTCTTAAGGAAAGATGGGTGTCATTAAAATCCCAAATAAGCGGTTCGGCTGCTGTCTGAGCGCCAGCCTCCCCTCTCGGCCTCATGACTCCTATCAGGAGCTGTGGCTGCGTGCCCTGCCCCATCGCCTGTATTAGCATCTGCTTTCTGGAAAGGCCTGAGATGTTTTCCCTATAATAAACATATAAAACGTATATGGCACGACTAGTGACAAGCATTCTTCCGGAGGTACGATACTCTAATTAAAAACTTGAGACCTACAGCTGTATGTGGGCTACCATTTTACAAGGGGTGGTGGGCAGTATTTATTTGTCATGGAGCCATCCAGCCAGTGAAGTCATAAATGATAAAAGTTTAAACGGATGTTTCATTTACACTTCATCGTAACAATTATTCAGTGCCTTGTCTAATTTAACAAAAGGATTTGAGAAGGAATACAGCAACGCAAATGCATCGTTGCCATTAAATTATGATGCAGCCACTAAGTGCTGATACAACCACGGAATTACCATATGAACTAAGAGGTGGCTTCTGATAGAAGGAGCCGCAGGAAAACCTCCTGGCAGGCCCAAGGGAAGCCTGGGTTCCCCGTGTAAAAAGGGAAAGAAATTAATCTGAGCTCCAGACAAAGTGACAGTCTGGCCTCTGAGAATGCTGTTGCCAAGTCCCCTCCCAAAGCCATCACGTACCACATCCTGTTATGGTCATGATGCCGTAGAAAGTCGGAAATCAGCCTAATACTTGTTGGGACCCGTCTTTCCCCCAGCTCTTGCTTTTTTCTTATAAGATACTCAAATAATAAGCATGGAATGGGATGAGGATTATTTGTATTGGGTGGTAAGGAGATTCAGATTCATCAGTTTGGGAGACAGAGCAAGTCAAGGGCCATGGGCACTTCCTAAGTGAGCCATCAGGGCAGAAAGAGTCTCCCAGCTGGTGGTACAGGCCCAGGGGGGCTCTGCTGTGGTCTGTGGCTCAGCCAGGCAGAGAAGGGGCCCACCCAGCACTGGACTTGCACACCGGACCTGTGCAGCCACCTGTCCTGGGAAACTTAGCTCTTCTCCTTGGAGTTTGGCAACTTCTGCTAAGGCATCCTGGGAGGGAAGGTGCTAGCATCCATTCCCAATTTGCAGCTTCCCCCACAACTCCCTCTCTGGTCCCCCTCCTCTCCCCTCCCCAGCAGCCCTGCTCCACCTGCCTGCCAGCAGCTGAGCCGCCTGGAGTGCGCCCCTTTCTCTCCCTGGCTCTGGGGGTCCGGGATAGTTGAGCCCCTGGCAACTGTCCGCCTCATCCCTGTTGGGCTCCCTGCCTGCATGGACGTGGCGCCGCGGGGGTTAAGGTGGACGCCTGCTCCCAGCCCTGCGCCCCACGCCCCCCGCCCAGCACCCGCCAGCCAGCAGCGCCGGGCACCTGAGAAAGTGGTGGTCAGTGATGGAGCTGCTGCCATGACAACCTGGTGGTAGGGCCCTGGGCTTCTGGGCTGCTCCCGGGAGGAAGGCGGTGTGGAGGCTGGGGGTGGCTCCTGAACGTGGCATCTCGCGCCGTCCCCTGGAGGAGGCGGGGGCGCCGCCCCGCCCAGCTCCCCTGCGCCCCGAGTCTGCGCCGGGCGTGCTCAGCGGGCTGGCAGCGCGGGGCCCCTGGCCGCCACTTCGAGCCCGGCTGCGGGGAGAAAGTCCAGGGTCCAGGGCTCGGAGGATCCTGTGCGGAGCCCGCCTCCTGCCCCCGCGTGGAACTTTGTCCCGCCTGTGGGTTCCAGATCGGAGACTTGGGCTGCTGATCAATACAGCTCCCCACATGTGTGATCTAATCAAGCATTTTCTCCTCTCTCCAAGGCGGCAGCGTTTTATGGCATCTCCTCTCTGCCAGGCTCGCCCGGCTTCTCTGGGTTATAAACTTTTGATGCCAGACCTCTGCAGAACCTGCCCAACCGCATTGTAAAGTAGCATCTCGGAGAGAGAGAGGCAGAGACAGAGCCATCCGTGACCTTCATCCCGCACCTTCCTTCCTGCTCTCCCTTCCAGGCTGCCTCCCGCCTCCCCGGGGAGCGTCAAGAAAGCGCTTTTTAGATGCAGGAGGGGCCTCTGGTTCTGCCAGGCTGGAGAGCTGAGGCAGAAGAACCACTAGACTCCGGAGAGCCTGGACTCGCTTCTCCGGCTCCCTCCTGGCGCCCGGCTCGCTCATCCCTGCCTCTCCCCACGCCGCTGCCTGAGCCCCGCTGGCGTGTGGGGCGGGGCACCAGGACCCTGCTGCGGCCGGGAAGTTGTGACTGTCGAGGATGGGGGTCTGTGGGTACCTGTTCCTGCCCTGGAAGTGCCTCGTGATCGTGTCTCTCAGGCTGCTGTTCCTTGTACCCACAGGAGTGCCCGTGCGCAGCGGAGATGCCACCTTCCCCAAAGCGATGGACAACGTGACGGTCCGGCAGGGGGAGAGCGCCACCCTCAGGTAGGGAGCTGCACTTCGGCGGGGTCTGAGCCTCTGGGCTGTGATTATATGAAGGGTGAGCCAGGGAGAGGAAGGCTTGGGGGGAGCAGGCCAGAGGACCTCTGCAGGCTCAAGAGGCGCCCTCTTGCACATTGTGTCACCTGACACTCCTCCTGGACAGGTGTGTCGTTTGCTCTAGCTTCTCTGGTCCAGGATCTTAGACGTGAACACGGAGGTCCATGCTTGGGACTCCATCGTGGCTAGGAGTCTGTGACGTGGCTAGATTCGCTTTTGCCTTGGTGCCAAGGTGAGGATGGAGAGCCCTGCGATGGCCACCCTGGGAGTTAGTCTAAGAAGGCTGGGTGCCTGGTGGCTGTCTCACCTGCCAGCAGGTGTGTGATGAGGCAGGACATGCTCAGGATGGGCTGATGGCCCCTCTCAGAGAGACACCTAACATCTCAGGCTCTGGAACTGCTCGTGCTGGGCCATGGCCCCTTGGGAGGCCGCTCAAGACTCAGCCATCCATGTCAGCCCTGCGTGGTGCACCGGGGCCCCAATTATAAATGACGAGGGCAGTTTTGTCTTTGCCGGCTCAGGACCAGGAGAGGAAACATGGTAGCTTTTATGCAAGGACATCACTCCTGTGCAAAACGCACCACCGGAACGCTTTTTGTTTTACCTTAATGAGTTACAGAGGATCACTTGCGTGCCCCAGGCAGAGGGATGGAGATGCTCGGAATATGAACCTTTGGGGACTGGACCTGCTGCGGCAGAGACTTTAATAAAAACGCAGCCACAACTTTCCACCAGCTCAGCAGATATCATCTTTTATCCCTTTAATGAGGCAGCCCTGGTCCTGGGAGACAGATTCAGGGACGTCCCAGCTTAGCTCGGGCTCGCAGTGTACACAGGGTGAATGTGTTTGCCCTGCCTAGGACTTTGATGGTTCGAGTGAGACATAAAACATCCTGTCCGGGACTCTGCAGCCAAAAGGCCTGGCTTCTCCGAGGAACGGAGGAGGGGGGGGTGTCCTTTCTGCTCTTCCCTTAGCTCCCCTGGTTGAACTCTCACTACATCTGGACAAGCCTCTCCCCGGGGAAGGAACGAAAGGCCTTTTGGAGTGACAGCTATTTTTCCCCCCTAAGCCCAAGGGCCAAGGTTGGATTCTTGTCACTTTGGGTGGTTCACAGCTACATTTTCTTTTGAGTTGGAGAATAGGTCCAGGAACGCTCGCTGCTGGAGTTCAGGGGCCTCCTGTTGAGAGAGAAAAGAAAAGGCTGGAGCCAGACCTCCTGGTCACTGGGCATCCTTCAGTCTGTCTCAGAGTAGAGTGCCATCTGCCTACTTCATTGCCCCCCCAAAAGCGTTGGGAGTCCGCTCCCTGCGAGATGGCTTTCGGGGTGCTTATTTGCAGTTGGCTCAAAGGTATGAGTAGTTCCTGGGCTCGGAGCAGCACCAGTGTACGCACCTTCACCAAGGGAATGCTGTAACTGTTACCAGGTGCAGAGGGAAGTAGACGCTGCCACACATCTCTTCTTATCTTCTCATCTACTACTGGGGTCAAAGAGGGCCTCAGTGCTGACTTCCAAAATCCTCTGCCCTCTTGCTTCCCCTAAAAGTTACACTTGAACTTTCTGCTGGCCAGGATGCACTAAGACTTCTCCACCAGCAGAGGGCCAGCTTCCGTCTATCTTTATTTATTTTCTTTTATTTTATTAGCTACTGGCCTGTTTTCATGATCTTCAATTCTGATGTTTAGCAGCTGGGCTTGGTAATGGGAATGGGAGTGAATAAAAGGAAGAGCTGAATAGTTGTTTCGTGTGCTTTGTTTAGAGGGGAAAAAACAAAAAAACCCTTCCACGCTCAAGTATAACTGCTGTTACCTGGTTGCATGCTTTGTTTTTTAAAAAGTGAGCACATGTCTTCTGTTGGTTTTGCTTCTCCTCTCTGTATAATTTGCCCTGAGGTGCACAAATCCAGCACATTGTCCATATTTTAATCACTTTCTATCCATTTACTTTTCCTTTTTACCTCGGGTTCTTTTATTGCCTTCTTCCTTCATTTTTATGAGATGCCTCTATTTTAAAAGTTTGCTTTCCCCCCCCAAAAGGCATCATAATAATGAATCATAATTCACTTTCTTCTTTTTTGCCTTCATCACTTTAATTTTTATCATTCCCTGATATCTTAAGTTTTGATTTCACTACTAGCACAATGCTTCTTAAAGAAACATAAATATCTCCTGCAGATTTCTGGGGGTCTCCACCTCTCTCCTTTTGTTCTCTCTGCTCCGCTGGTTTGCTGGTGAGTAGCTGTGTTTCCATCTCGAGGAAGCACTTATTTGTCAGAACTCAGAGGGAGAGTCCCTGCTCCCAGTCTGTGGAAGTCCATGGCTTCAACCCCAGATAAAGGTCATGCTTTATTTGGTATTGGGCAGTGCTTTTAAAGCAACGTCATTCTTGAGTATGACCACTCTCTAGTCTCCTTACAGATGTTCCACGGGGAGGCAAGTGTTTGGGAATTTCGTGTTCCCAATGCATCAGACGCTCAGAATGTATTGAAAACACATTGAATGATTCCCACCCCATCAGCCACAGCAAGTCTTTTCAAATGTGGCTGCGGTGGATCAAAGAATCCCGAGCCTGTGTCTCCGTCTTGAACAGTCACATTGGAGGCCAAAGACAGATTAGTACAAGCAAAGCGATGGAGGGAGCTGGTCCTTCATTGGATTTCCCAGTGAGCAATTGCCTGGCTTAGAGAAGGATGATTTTCTTCCTTGGAGGTATCGGTTTTCATGCGATAGGTCTTTGATTGCATTGAAGGATGCTAGGACGTGATGTGGCCAAGACGACACCGAAGTTCTGCACGTGGGTGAAACTCATTTGCTATAAGTGAGGCAATATTATCTTTCCCATAATTACTTCAAAGGGCTACTTGGGAAGTAAAAATAATTATTTGAATATTGAGTTAGCCTTGCCTCCTTGGAAGAGAAAGTGTATGGAAATGGTGGTATTCACTGTGTCTGAGTTATGGCTCCTATGAATCCGATTTGAATTCATTATTACAAATGGGCCCTTTTGGCCGCAATCATTTCATTACAATTATCTGCTGTTGGATTAAAATGGTCTGTGCCTTCCCATGAGATTGGCTATGACGAGTCTGTGGAGTCCTGTGTCTGAATCAGCGCCACCTCGAGAAGGAGCCCGGATGCTCAGCGTGGCCCGCCAGTGTCTACCTCAGTTGCACAGATGATGGTCAGATGTGCCTTCCTCGTGGGCCTTGGTCTCCTCTCATGGGCTTGCGTTCCTCCCTGGGATCACATCATGAACATTTTGAGGGGTGTGAGGTAGGACAGAGACAGCAGTTGTTGCTGTAACTGTTCCAATAAATGGAACATACGGTTGTTGTTGTTTTAATTTTTCTTATGGTGGGATAATCAGTTTTGCCGATCCAGCTTTGCTGATCTGGGATTATGCTTTCATATCTCTAGAATGCCCCCGAATTTTCATTAGGAGCCGGAGCTAATCCCTTCAGAACCAAGTATCTGAGGGTTACCTACCGCCGGGGACTAATCTGAGCAGCAGGATCTTGCCAGTGCAGTGGGGCAGTCAACTTTCTGTGCTCGGCCTGCGTGATTCTCTGTATGTTGCACTCCCCAGCAGCGGCTTCTGTTTTGGGATAAATTTGAAAATTCAGACTAGACAACAGGTTATTCAAAAGCAGAGTGGGACTTTGCATTTTAGTGTTTAAGTTGCCGAAGTCCAGTGAGGACTTGGGGAAGTGCAAAGGCTTTGCTCTTGGCGCCACTGGCCTGGCTGCACATGTCGCTGCCGGGCTTCCGGCCAATGGAATGAAAGCTCTGGAGTGGGCACCGGTGCGGGCATCTAACAACTCCTTCCTGTGTGTTTCATGTGGAGCCAGAGTGAGACCCACTGCCTTAAAGCCCTTTCCTGCCCCAGAGCACCTGAGCAAGGTGGTCTCCAGGGGACCTACCCCCACATACGTGTCTCCTCCGTGCCGGTATGTACCTACCATTCACGGGCTGCCTTGGTATTCTAGGAAGGGCACGGGGCTCCGGCACCTGAACACGTGGGTTTGATTCTTATTCTACCACTAAATAACCGCATGGTTTTGAGTGCTTCGGTTCAATTGCAAACATGTGGGAAAATATCTTCCCAGACTGTGACATCAGGTGAGATGAAGTATATAACAGTTTTCTGTGAGCGATAAGGCATGATATAGGTCAGGGATGGTGAACCTTTTGAGCTCGGCGTGTCAGCATTTTGAAAAACCCTAACTTAACTCTGGTGCCGTCTCACATATAGAAATTTTTTGATCTTTGCAACCATAGTAAAACAAAGACTTATATTTTTGATATTTATTTGATATATTTAAATGCCATTTAACAAAGAAAAATCAACCAAAAAAATGAGTTCGCGTGTCACCTCTGACACGCGTGTCATAGGTTCGCCATCACTGATATAGGTGCAAGATGTCACCGTGCTCCATGGCACGCCTCAGTCACGACCTGTGGCATTTCATCTGCTCTGCCTTTTGCTCCTTCTAACACCCCTACTTCCCCTGACCCCCATGCACATACACATACACACCTTTAAAATGTACCTGTCTCTTCCCCATTTCACTCAGCATCCTGCTTCCTGCCTGTGGTCAAGAATTACCCCCACCTGAATTCCAGTAACTCTTGCTGCAGATCTCACTTCCAACAGACACACCCTGTGGACCTGCCATGTGTGGCTATGGTTAGACGGTGAGCTCCTGGCCTTAGGAACCATGTCTTATGTGCTGAGTACAGACACCGTGGTGGCTACTAAGGATTAAGATAATCAGTTGAATGTTTTTGTCCATCTTAACCCGACTCAGTCTCTTCTAATGTATGTCTGCCTCTGCAGCAATGAAATGCTCATATCTGAAGGGTTTCATGCTCTTCAAAATATGATGCTGGGACATTCAAGCACAGTGGTTGGTTCGAGATCTTGGAGGCCTGAGGGATTTTTGGATTCTACTTAAATCATTTGTCAGGGGGGCCCGTTGACTCCCCCACTGGTTGCAATCAGCCCAGAAACCATGCAAAAGGCTTCGTTATCCCCCAGGACAAGGCACGGAACAGGGCAGCACAGTTGAGAGGAACCTTGTTGGCAGCAGTAGTCAGATATTTGGAAATGAGGCTGTCAAATATTGGGAGGATTGCCTTGCTCCAGATGCGAGAAGATACACAAGGCAAGGAGGCAGCGGGGCAGACCAGCTGCCCAGCCTCGCCGCCTGGTGTGTCAGGGTTGGGCGTGGCTGAGGATCCAGGGGGCCTGGAAGACTCTCTCAGGTGACTGATGGCTAGGGATGCATCTGCTCCCCCAATGCACCTGACCATGGCACACACCGCGGGCCAAAGCAGGGGATGGGAGGTGAAGTTTAAAAGCATCCGAGATACATGCTTCCTGGCTTTCTAATTGCTCTGGGAAACAGCAGCTCTTATCTAAGCCTTTTTGTTCATTTTGGGGCCTTTCGCTAAATTTGGCCCTTGGGTTCAGTTTAGTTGTCGTCCTCATTTCCCTTCCTTTCAGCGTCTAAAAAGGGATTGTGCCCTTGGCCCACTTCCTGCGCTCCCCGTGTGGCTGGCTCAGAGGGAGTCAGAGAGGGGAGCAGCCCTGGCCAGCGTGGGGTCCAGGTCTGGTGGGGTCCAGGTCTGGTGGGGTCCAGGTCTGGTGGGGTCCAGGTCTGGTGGGGTCCAGGCTGAGGTGCAGAGAGGAGGAGCCAAATCCATCTTATTTGATCTTCCCAAGGAAGGGCTTTTAAAAATTCCTTATGAACAGGAAGCAGTGTTCACAGTCATGAGATAAGAGGAATTATGGTCTGAGACATTTTTAGGGCTGGCAGAAATGGCACTGCCTTTTAGTTAGGAATTATGTGCTAACCTCTTTTGATTAAAAAAGAAAATCTAGACAAGACAGCAGCGCAGGATTTGAGGCTGGTTCATTTGTTGAGACTTTCCCTGCAGGATCTGTTTGTGCTGGGGTGGGGCTTGGTTGAATGAGAGAGAGTTTGCAGGGAGTGGTGTTGGAAGGGGAGTGGGCATTCTCTGGCCCCTCCCACCTCCCAGGCAAGGACACCTTCCTAGAGCTGCTGGTACCCTGGTGTGTCTTATGTTAACAAGTGAAAATGGAAGCTTTGATGCCTCTGCAGCCCAGCACCAGACCCGCCTAGATCTGCATGCATTTCCTGAATAGAGAAGGTTAGAGGAGGGAAGGGGTGGAGCCTATGTCACCCTCCCTACAGCATCTCACCACAGACCCTTTCACAAAATGTGTCATGGTGGGGACCTTTGAAAGCAAACCAAGTCTGTTATGTATGGTTTCCCATGTGTCCGATGACAGACCGATTACTTACTGTTTCAAGTGATTTTCAGAATATTATGACCCCAAATAACAGCCCAGGAGATTGAGGTTTATGAGGGTTAAGTCACCCACCTCTGGTCACAGGTTTATTATGTGTCACAGGTTTATTATGTGTCATAGACCTTGTCCCTTCTTTTCTGTTTCACGGTCCCCTCCCAGGTGTGGAGAACAGAGAGAGCTTCCATGTGCTACAGCAGAAAAGTCCAAACCCTCCCTCCTACCTCCTACCCCCTAGCCCACCCCCCTTCCCAGGACGTATATTTAACCAAAGGTCAGGAAATCCACAGATTGGTTGAGGGCTCAGCTGTGTACTGTCCCGTCTTAGGCAATCTCCTTTGTTTCCTGACGCTTCATTCTCCTCACCTACTCAGGAGTAGAGGCTGCTCCTCTTCTGGGCTGGGAGGCATGCATGCTGCTAGCAGTGCCCAGAGTGACAGCTGCTGGGGGTCCCATGTGCTCCAACACAATCCTCAGTGCTCTTAGCTTTGAACCTGTCGGAAAGGCTGTCCTCTCCCGTCACTTGACCTCCCACAGCACACACAGCGTCTCCAAGGGTCACGCAAACCATGACCAAGCAAGCAAGCAATTTGTTGACAAGAACACCCATGAATGCCACAATATTCCAAGAGAACT